>NC_082596.1:92989948-93227448 GCF_030936135.1 Gavia stellata
CATGTAGTTTGGTACCTATTCAATTTAACAAGATATTCTTTTACTTGGCAGCTGTCAAAACTAATGCTACGCATCGCATCAGCTTTCACATCTCAGCTCCTTGATTTTCTCTGCCAAAGCCCGTGGAGGTCTAAGCATTGACCAGGCTACACGAATGGCACTTCGCCACCACCACCAATGAAGCTTTCAAATTAACTTCTCACCACTGGTGTAAATAATAAGCAGGGTGAAATAACAAAAGGCAGTCAGAGCATTGCTGGTAAATGTCTGCTTGGAAGAGCAAGGCTTCATTGGGTGCTTACATTCTGGCATCAACAGAATGGCAGTGCACTAGTATCTATCGCCCAACAGAAAAGAGCTATTACTCAAGGATAAAAAACACCAAGGGAAATCAACTGCCCTGTGGCCTCATGTGACATTAGAAAAGTTGCTTCTTGATTTCTCAGTTTTCATAATAAAGTTTCTTCCCAGCAAGAACTAGAGAGCCATGCCAGCAAAGGCAGACATAGCGCATTGCACAGAAATGATGCTGCTCAACGTACAAGCGCCAAGCAAAATGCCTAACTAATGTCATACCTGAGATGGTAGTGAAGTGTAAGGAGACGTTATTGGAAAGGGATGGTTCATCATTAACGGTTGCTCCTCCATGCTGATCTGTTTTGCACCTATGTTCACCAGAGGGATGAAAAGAAATAATGTTAACCACATCTTAAGGAAATCTGAAATTGGCACACTGAAGACAACCCGTCTTTGTGTGGACAAATCCACACAACCCGCCTTTGAACAAGCAGAGGACTGCCCTCCAGTGCCCTTTTGGGAAAGGATTCCCAGCCCTCCCTTGCAGGCAGCTCCTGGAGGCAGTCTGTCCCGCTGGGCTCCCCAGGCCCTGCCAAGCCTTTGCCTCCCGCATCCCTGCCTGGCACCAGGGGCTTCTTGGAGAGCAGGCACTGCCCCCAGCCTCTGCCCGGGAGGCTGCGGGCCGGGCATCCCTTGCTTCCAGCTCTTCCCCTCGCAGCAGTTACCCACTGTCTGGCTCAAAACACTCCTGCTCTTCCCTGTATTCAAAACCTAGATCCAGCAAGCAATTTTTTTTTGCCTGTCCCTTGAGCTGCTTGCTTGGCTCTCACTACAGAGAACTGGCAGAGAGGCTCCAGCTGAAAGAGCAATTCCTCCAGTGATGCGCAGGGCGCCTGTCTGCATCTTCTGCAAGGGCTCCCTTTCAACGCCCCGACTGAAACGCCAACAGCCCTCATGCAGACACGACCTCTTAAGTCACCAGAACAAGCCGCACTTGAGCCCTGCATTTTGGCTCCTTAGAAGACTTTAAAAGACTGCGTGGCCATTCCAGAAAAGCACACTTCAGTCCTCGTGTGCTTACAATGAGACATATTCACACTCTGTTACACAGGGAATTTGAGATGCTTTACCTTTTTTAGCTCCTTCTGGCACTATTCTGTATACTTTATAGGGATCTGAGATGTCCAGCTGGCTTCTCTCCACCAGCTCTTCAAAGTCATTGCTCTTGTTCAAAGCACACCTTAATCTTGTCTTCCAGGTAGGGGG
This sequence comes from Gavia stellata, assembly GCF_030936135.1. NCBI lineage: Eukaryota > Metazoa > Chordata > Aves > Gaviiformes > Gaviidae > Gavia > Gavia stellata. Next base: position 92,991,512 of record NC_082596.1, read on the forward strand.
ATCTGGTTTATCAATGCCCTCTCTGAACTTTCCTTTAAAAAGTGCCCAGGCCTGGAAACATTTCAGATAATCAAAAGAACAAGGGAAAAAAAAAAAGGGAAGAAAAAAAGAAAAAGAATCAACTAAAAGGTACAAGTCCACAATGCTTGAAACAGCATAAATGTGCGTGCTTATATGTGCGTGAATTCACTCCCTACAGATTTAGGCTGAGAAAAAAGCAGCATGGTAAGGCAGGAGAACAGTTTAGCAGGCACAAGGAAAGTGATCCAAGACGAATGTGGAAATAGATGTGCTGCAGTCCCACAAGCATTTAGCTCCACGCGAAGAAGTGCGAAAGGGCGAGCTGTCTCATCCCGCAAATACAGGGGACACCAGGGCACAGCCAGGGCCACCAGCCAGGCAGCCGGCAGCAGCGGGCACCCAGCAGAGCCAGCCGGCAGAGGCGGGCGGTGAGGCGAGGGGCCACCGCAGAGCCTCCGGGCATCCCTCCTGCCCCGGCTGTGTCCCACAACCCCGACCCTGGGCTGAGACCTACCTTGAAGAGGGCAGCATCCTCCTCGCGGTTGTAGTCCTGCTTGCCAGCATGCTTCCAGGGGATGCGGAAGATGCTCTTCTCGTCGTTCTCCCACACCAGCCCTGGGTACTTGCCGCTGTCTATCTGGTCGATCAGCCACTGGCGGAGTTTCCCGTTGCCGCAGCTCACCGAGTTCATCCCGCACTCGCCCGGCTCCAAGTTCATGCCACTCGAGTCGGGGGTCGGGTGGGGGGTTTTGGGGTGCCTCACCAAGCTCTCTGGGGGGCTGCGGAGGAGGGGGAGGGGCGCAGGATGGGGGGAGAGGAAAACCCACAGGTCAGGTTCTGGATGAAGTCCCTGTGTAGAGCCCTGCCAGCGGTCCCCAGTCGCTGGTGCAACACGTATCACACCAAACGGCAGCTACGCCGTGCAGGGAGCCCCTGAGGGACCCGGGAAACACAGTAGAGAGCCTCAGGAAATGGGGCACAGCCCCCCGCAGCCCTCCCCAGGCACCTCTCGTGCTGCAGACTTTGACAGACTTCCCCTCTGTCCCGACACTGTTTTGCATGAACATACATGGGTTGTTGAAATTTTCATTGCAAGTGACTTAAGGCACAAACCCCTTGTCCTGCTCAGATTTCAAATGGGGTTTTACTTTTTAACCAAAGAAGAAAAAATTGCATAAAAATGTATTTGCATATGACAGTGCACATACGTAATGTTAGACACACGCACACAATTTGGAGGGCTTCACATGCAGTTATGATTTATACAGCATCTAACTATAACATCAAAGTAGTTCTCACAAGCTCACTTAAGCAAGACACATTGGAACACATGATGTCCTATACATATCTACCCCTCCAACTGCTCCCAACACGCATATATAGTAACATTCAAATCTCTACATTGCAAATACCTAAAAGTGGAAAGACAGCAACCCACGGAGGCTGGCATAAGGGCACTGTCCCCAGGGACGCGGGAGCTTGCAGCCAGCCACACAGAGCCCTACCTACATGCAGAGGTGCACGCACACACTGGGAGCCGTGCAGCTCTGCAGTGATGGGCACCTGCTGGAAAGGTCCTAATGTGAGGACACCGACACCAGTGATGGGGACCTGGCATCAGGTTTGTCTCCCCTGTCTGAAAAAGTCCTTGAAAGCCCAAAAGCTTGGCTTGGTGCTTCCCCCCCCCGCCCCATTCCATCCAATAAAAAAGTGATTCCTCACCCACAGTCTTTGCCTCTATACACAGGGAGACTTTCAGAGACCCTTGTCAGACAGGTGCACGCTACTGTGAGCAGACGGGCAGCTCCGCACCCCTTACACCCCTCCTGAAGCGGCAGCATCCCCCCAGACACCAAACCCTGTCCCCCAGCTCCTCCCCTGGGCACGGTGTGCCTGGGGGGACGGGGCCGCGGTTCCCCCCGCCGGAGCCCGTGCGAAGACCCCCAAAAAGTCCTTTCCCCCCTTAGACAGAGCATGAAGCGGATTCCCCAGGGCACAGGGGCCGGAGCGCGCCTTCACCTCGAGAGCAGATAACGGGGCGAGAATTATTTTTTTGCCTTAAATTAGGGAAAAAAAAAAAAATAAAAAAAAAGGCCAAGCGGCTCGCTCGGGTGCCGACAGCACCAGGAGAAGCCCAGACAGGGGAAAGCCGAGGTGCCCGCGCCGCCCACCCCCGTCTCTCTCCCCGACCCGTCGGGTCCCGCCGCGGGGCCGCTCTGCCCGGCGAGGCGGGCGGAGCGCTGCGGCGGCCCGGCGGGGCGGGGGGGGGGCCGGGGGGTCTCCGCCGCCGCCGCTTACCTCTGTCGCGGCGCTGGGAGCGGGCAGGGGCCGCCGGCTGCCGGGGCGGCTGCTGAGACGGGGCGCACCGCGACTGGGCCGGCGGCACCGGGAAGTTTCTTTATATGATGGAGGGCGTCGTGCCCGAGCCGGGGGAGGCGGGCCCCGGCCCGGAGGTGGGGCCGGCGGAGGGGAGCGGGGACTTTGCGAGCTGGAAAACATCTGAGGCAGTGACACATGCCCACTGCTGGTAAACACACGCCGCGGGGCGGGGGGGCGCGCAGCCCGGCGCCCTCTCTGCGTCCCCGTTGGGTTTTTTTTTTTTAAATCTATACAGACAGACACATATACATAAATAGCATGGGGAAACTCCTACCTATGATAGCCAGGCGGCTTTTACTGTAAAAGACCCAGCTAGCTACACCCACCAGAAACGTGCTAGACGGCGCCGGCCGGGCCCCCGGGCGGCTCGGGGAGACGGCGGGGGCATCCGCCCGCCCGCCCACCCACCCACGGCCCCACGCCGCGCCCGGAGCCGGTACCCCCTGCCCGCACCCCCTGCCCCCCAGCCCGGCTTTGCCCGGGCCGCCGAGCCGGGGTCGGGGAGGTGGATGACAAAAACCCCCCCGAGGCGAGGGCGAACAGGCAGGTTGGGGCTCGGAGTCTCCCCCGGCGAGCCTGCCCCGTGCTTTGAAGCCCGTAAGGTGTGAAACGGGGGGCAAGGTGGGGGGCAGCAGCGGCGCCGGGCCCCGCAGGCAGCGAGCCCCGACGGGGCGGCAGCAGCCAGAGGCGGGGGCAGCCGCCAGCCCCGGCCGGGAGCGGCTCCCGCCCCGCTGAGCTGAGGGGATGCTGCCCCGGGAAAGCCCGTCCTAAGTACCGCACCAGAGCCGGGGCTGGGGGGTGGGGAACCCACTTGCTCGCCCGCCTGCAAAGTCCCCTGCGCTAACGTGGTGGGAGCCGGGGGGGATGATGGAGCGAGGTCCGGGCTTCCATGAAAGTCTGTCTTACCGCCTTTCGGGTTTGAAACACGTGTTTCATGCCACGACACTTTCTTGTTGTTGTTCTGTTTCAACGTCTCCAACACACATCCACATCCTTTCTGCTGTAACGTATCAGATGAAAAAACCAGTCATCGCGCGCTGTGCTTGCAGGCCGCCGGTGTGGAGGGTACACGCAGAGTTTAGGATATTAATTGCAAATCTTCAACGCCATCTTCTGAAATTTAAATGTAATTATCGCCACGTTTTGAGGGAGAAGTGAGAAGTGCAGGCATTTTTAGATAGCGGATTTATAACACACCATCCATCCTCTAATAAAAGAATTGTCAGTGCCCACCGAAATCTTTTCAGTCACAAGTTAAGGCACCTTCAAAACATTAAAATACGTCTTTCAGATTGAAGGTGACTGCCACCATAAATCAAGACGAGCAACCACAGCTTTACCAAAAGGCATCTGAAAGGCTTCCTAAAAACCCAATTTCGATTTCTAGGGGCAAGACTGTATGGTGCTCAGGGCGCCAACTGTAATTTCATTAAGTAGAAAACCATCTTGAAATAGATCAGTATAAAATGAACACTTCTAGTGCCTTCCCTCTTTTGCAGCTTTTAAGACAGCAAATTCTGGGCCAATGTGAAACATGCAGATTAGGTCAAACCCTTCAGGGGGGAAAAAAAACCCACATCTTTCTCAAATGCTGGAGAATATTTTGAAAAAAATAGTTGTTCTTGTCCAAAGAAATCCATGTATAGAGAAGTAGAGGAGTTACACATTCAGAAATCTTTAAGAGAAGACAAAGTCAATCATAAAAAAACAGACAGTACGTATGTGGGAAATTACCCGGCTGGGTGGTTGGTTGCTGTCTTTGTGCAGCAAGAGCTCTATTAGAAAACTATTTCCAGTTGCCTAAATTTTAGAGGGGATGCTTAAAGTCAGACCCCTACATGCACACTCAGCCTTTGCAAATAAGTCTTCTCATGAGTAAGATATGCTAATCTCATTAGCTTTGCTGACTTCGTTACTCGGGGTTTCTAGACATCAGCCATTTCCATTTAAGATGGCAAAAAAAATTTAGGACCACCGTTTTGGTCTGTAAAATAGAAAACTCTGATCAGTAACACAACTGTGGTGTCTGCATTAAATTCTGCAGCAGCGTGCTGGTAAACTTTCGATGGGTGCTTTTTGCATATGTGAAGAGACAATTCCTCCCTAACCGGCCTTGCTGGTGATCTGAACGCTTACAGCACCTCAAGCCTGTTCATCTTTTTCTAGTACTTTCCACACCCTCGCAAGTGCCTGACCCTTCAAACCTTACGCAGAAGCCCGGCCGCCTTCATGGAAGTTTTCTGTGTCGGTGACCAAATTGAACGCCTCTTGTGAAAATGCTCTTGCTGCTGTTTAACCACGGCAGTCACTGCCGGGCCCCTGTTTTTCACACTCTTAAGGTCACACTGACTAAAGGCATGCCAGGAAAAGTGACTGTTTCTTCTTGACAGTCGCTCGCAAGCCCTCGGCGTGTAGAAAGCTGGCTTCTGCTTTCACCAAACCCCTCTGAAGTCCCAGCTGACTTGCCTGGGAATTGCACCCAAGGCAGAAAAGTGAAGAGAAATGCCAGTTCAGACCCACTGCCGGGGTCTCTCTGAAATGGGTTCCTGCGGAAAGGTGTGGTGCTGAGCCAAAGGGCACACGTATGAAAAGCTCTTGCACTCAGGAGTTTGCTCCTCCTTTCCTGCAGAAGGCTTGCCCTTGTTCTCCTGGGTGCAAAGGCTCTCCTGCCTCCCTAAAAATCCACCGAGTGAACCCCGTCTCTAAGCCAGAGGGACCGGTTGGAAACGTGCCAGAGGCAGCATGTCTGGCAGCAGAGGCTCTCCGAGGATTGCCCCACAGGGGCTCCCCCGTGCTGGAGACCACAAAATCCCCTTGGGCACCGGCTCAGGGGGAGTTCCTCAGTGCAGAAGAGGAACCTGCCGAGGAGGGGCGGGGGGCGGCCCCTCCCTCACCTTGCTCCCACCTGGGCTGAGACGGCTGCCTTGGTGGCACTGGGCATCCATCTGCCCGCGGCTCTGGTGGGAGTGTGCTTGTGACCGCAGGTCCCGGTGGGCAGTATAGGTCAGGGCCCCGCACACTCACTGCAGCCCAAGCACAGGGCAAAGAGTGCTTGCTAGCTGAGCTCGCAGCCGGCACAGACCCGCCGGTGAGCAGGAGCGTGGCAGCGAGCGAGCTCCTTCCCCAGCGGTCCAGCTCTAGTCTTGGGTGAAGACCCTAACCAGGGCTCTTCAGGAACCCAGCAACGCTTGTACTGGAGCCCTTGACAAATGAAATGGGCAAATGCACTTTCAGAAGTGGATTAAACCCCTAAAAGTTGTTTTGAAAAGCCTGCAGCTGCCTGTCGACATCTTTAGCTGCCCCAAAACCTCTTTCCTGAGATGGAGGTGTTTGACGGGCTCAACGCCTTGCTGTTGGCACCCGCTTCCACGGGGTGCCTTCTTCCCTCAGAAATCCTGGCAAATCCCTGGTTGGAAGTCCCTGTGAGATGGTGCCCTCCACTGCCCAAAGCAGCGGCGCAGTTCAGACCCCAAGAAGCAGCACTATTAAAGCCTCACAACCCCACGCTTCACTCAACAGCTCTGAGGCATGGGGCTGAGTTCACAAGTCACTTACACAGCAGAAAGACCTCTGTGGATGGCATCGATGGGATTCAGGGACACCGTGGAAATCTGTGGCAGATTCCCAATTACTTCGGTTTATTCCAACAAAGCACCTGCTCAATAAGCAGTCTTAACACAAGTTGCAACGGATGATTTTAAGCATCCTCTGTTGTGGTAACTTCTGGTGTCATAAGCACTCCCTTCTCATTTTGGGAGGGTATTGGCAATTCCTCCATTTAAAATAGTGACTCCTGAAACAGTATTAGTCTATCATATATCTTCCATATTACTAATTACACAGTCATTTTAAACTGTTAGAAATAAAACAAACCGGCAAGCATGGCGATGTCTCTGTACTTTTAAGCAGAAAAGTCTCATGGTCCAGTTGTGATTATTTTGGGTGGATTTGGTGTACATTTTATTTCTTTTCACGTACTTCCCCTCTACTTCGTAGCCAAGAATATTTCAACCGCCTTTCATTAGGCTGCCTTCATGCCTCCATATATCAGCCTGTGCCTGGGACTGAAATAGCCATTCACCACATGTCCGAGCACCTGAGATATCCTGCAGGTTTCCTTTGAAGAGAAAAGGTTGGTGCATCCCACCAACACGGCACACAAATAGGAAGGAGCCCCTCCCCAGTGCTGGGATGTCAGGCCAGGAGCTAGAAACCCTGGGTTGACAGCTTCACTCCTGCAAACCAACAGCAAAATTTTTACGGACTTCCCACTCCTCGGGGCTTCCTGGTTGAGCAGCAGGCTGCTTGGACAGCTAGTGTTGGACTGATGGTATTTTCATTATAAAACAGGCATTGGAGGGCTGTGCTGCTGGAACTGGGGGACAAAAAGCTTCAGCAGTGTAAGCATCACTGCCCCATCTGTGCCTGCCAGCCGTGCCCCAAGGGCTCGGGTCCCATCAGGCACCTGAAGGGAAAAGTCGTACCATCAACCTTATACTGCCAGAAGTGAGAGCTCCACCGAGAGCAACGCCATTTGCTGGATACTGGAGACTGTTTTGATAATAATGTAATCAATACATTTGCATTTAATGGCACTTCAAAGCATTAATTTACTTTTTCTGAATATCAGAGGTACTCCCATCCTCTTTTCCCCCCGCCCCTTATTTACTCTTTCCACATGTTTTCATGGATCTCTGGTTATTCTTGGATCATTATTAGCCTCCTTCCCACCAGTACCCTGATAACATTTCCATTTTCCGAAATGCCACACTGAATTGCTGAGCTAGGATCCGGAGGGGTACCACTGAACAGCCCTTTTGTGACCTGCTTTCTGGTGCTTTCCAGCACTCCCCACACTGGCTGGGAAAGGAGATACAAGCAGAGTGTGTCTTATGAGCAGATTTCTAAAATGAGGAATAACTCATGTTCAGATTTGTGGACTATTTTCTTCAATATGCAGAAATGCGTGGAAAGCTGCATGACGTGGAAATAACCATTCCTTGAGGGCAAAAGCTGCTGGAGGGTTGCTAATGTGTATTTGTTTCTATTGCAGGTACAAGAGCTAATTAATAAATACCACTGCCATCTGAGGAAAATGCCAAGTGCCCTGAGCTAGTGCACAGAAACTGAACGTTAAAAAGGGATTTTCCTTTGGGAAGCCAGCGGAGCAAAGAGGAGTATGAAGGATAGGAGTTGGGTACTGCTCCAGTGTCCAAACTGCTTGTTGTAGCCATCTGGACCCACAAAACACGAGCATTTCCAATCTAAAACTAATGGGAGCAGTGGGCTTTACTCTTGAGGTGCTCTAGGTTTTATTAATTTTATAAGGGAGAAAAATCTTGGATTTTGTGTGTCTGCACACGTGCTCACGTGCCTGTGTTTTGCAGGGTGCTGGCAGCAACGCCAATTTTGCTAGAAAGTATTTTTTAAAGCTCATTCTGCATTCCTTGAAAAGCCACAAGGCAGCTCTGGATCGCTGCCTACTCATCGTCAGTCCAAGCATGACAAGGTGGAGCTTCCTGAAACTTCAAAAAAAAAATCCTGCAGTCACGTTTGTGCTGGATACACGAACCTGATGATTGCACCAAGCTGAGGAAATGAAAACATGTGAGTGAGTAGTGTTGCGAATCAAATCATCAGCTTTATGAATAAAAACAATGTTGAGAGTTTGTTGCTGAATGAGCAAGAAATTGGACTTCTTGTATGCCAAGGGTGGATGTGAAGTGCAGCAGCTCACCCCAGAGTGGTATCCTTTTCCCATTGTCTTTTCCTGCGTTAGCTCTGTTTCTGAATATGGTGTCATCCCCCCTCCCCATCTCCCCAAAGCAGTTCAACCTATCCTAGTCCAGCCACCTTCATTAGCAAGCAGCAGTTATGCACCTAAAAAAAAATTGAAAAATTGTGGGGAAAAAAAAAGAAAAAAAATTGTAAGTAGTTTTCAAATAAAAAACTAAGGAAAGCGTGGTTGCCATCGCTTAGCAAAGTGGATTTCCGAAAATTTCTGAACAGATACATAAATGCATTTGCAAAGAGTATGTTCGCTTTGTCTTGAAAGAATGCATTTAATTCACAGGCAGTCATTGCATATTTGTTATTCACTGTCACCGTCTGAGCAGCTGACGTGTTGGTGACCTTCACCTCTTCCAGCTCTCCCCGATGAGCTCAGGGAGGGAGGGAGCCGTCTCCTCAGGGAGATGAGCATCACGAAGACCGCAGTCGCTCACCTGGTGCTGAAAGGAAATCTTTGCTCCCACCTGCTTTCGCGCTTTCTCGTTTCTTTGCTTGTTGGCATTTGGTTGAAGAAACCAAAAGCTTCCAGGTTTGTGGAAAGTGGAAACACTCAATTTTTTTAAAAACTCACCATTTCCGTTCTTTAAAACGTGTTGTATTAAATAATAGCAAGTTCCAGTACCAATCCCTGTTTTTTAAAGGATCGCCCCCAGCACAAAAGCTTCGGAGAGATAACCTGTCCTGATGAAGTCTGGGGATGGTTCTGGCCCTTAAAATAGAAACATAAAGCTGAACATGATGTATTGCTGCAAGAATTCAAAGTTTACAACAAATAAAAAGATCTATCATGAAAGCAGATCAAGAAAAAAGCCAAATCTTTTTCCTGACTACTTTTAAAGAAGAATAGAGAACTTTTTTAATAAAACATTTTTTAAAAATTGTTCAGTTTTCATATGAAAACTCAAAAGCTAGTGTTTGGTATTTGACAAAACAGAAAAAAATGAAAAATCTGTTAGAATTCTCTTTTCAAGGCTTTAAAAATTTATTTGTTTTAATTTGCTTACCATCAACAAAATATTCTATCAGCTTTTATTTTGGTGCTTTCTGGTGTGTTTGGGTTTAAGTGCAAAAAGTTTATTTTCTAATAACCTCCAGTAAACAAATCAGCCAGCTCTGCCTCATGTTCTGGTGCTGGCCAGGAGGTGCTGAGAACAACCTCTCCCTTAAGTCAAATAGTTTGAGACTTGCATCTCTGCAAGGCAGCTATCAAGGACTGCCCGGGACTGCTAGTATTGAGGCAAGGAAACCTTGGTGCTTTGCCAGCGATGTGGGGCACAGCGCGGCCACGTGTCCCCCGCTCCCTGTAGTAAGGTGTCCATCTCGCTCCTGCCTGGGAATTCACACTACCCTTCATCGAGCAGAAGGGGTAAATGCAAATCATAGGAATTACTTTTATTTGATATTTTTATTTTATTTTATATTTTTATTTTATTTTCTTTTTAATTTTATTTTTTTCATATCCAACCCTCTTTATTTGGAGTAAAAAGATGGGGTGGACAGGGGGTTAGATTTCAGACCATCAGCTCACCTGACCAAATTTCTTCAGCTATGTTGTGGCCTCAGAGCATTTCCCATAAATGTAGTTTACACACTGCACTCGAAGACATCCCAAATGTGACTAACACTGACAAAAACCACTTATTGCATCTTGATCACAGAAGAAGTTAAACCAAGCTGGGGATGGTATCTCACCAGAGCAGAAAAGTGGAGCCGCTCCATGGGTGGTACCCAATCTAAATATGATTTGTTACAGTGAAAAACAAGGGAAAGGCTGAATTCATGGCCTCGGTAAAACTCCCTTTTTGAAGTGCATTTCCAGACTGCAGGACACGCAGGGAGAGGGCTGGGCTGGCTGTTACGGGAGTGGGACAGGGATGCAGCAGGTGATGGGGGGCTGCCAGCTGGGTGGGTGGGCTGGGGTAGGATGCCCTGCTCTCTTCAGTTCTTTCCTCCAGCAAGGAAGAAGCAAATTTCCAGGAATTTGGAGAGCAGTGAGCACTGACTGGGACGTTGGTTGGTTCCTAGCACCCTTTGAGCTTGTCAAGAGTCTGTGGCTGGGTGACACCCCAAGTGTTGGACACACTGGGACGTTGTGAGAGCCCCATGCTTAGGGCAAGGGAGGTTGCCTATGTGACCATTTTAGGTATTTTTTGCTTTAACCAATCTTTGATGGCTTTCATACTGGCATAATGTAAGTATTGTGCTTGGGTTCATTTGTATCTAAGTTCAAACCCACATAATTTCCTGGGTTCAAAAGATCAACTTGGTTTTGTATATTTTGGGTTGAGGTTCCACTTCAAAGAAACTGAGCTGCAAGGAGCCCAATAAAATCAGAGAATGACTTGGAGAGGGAAGGGATTAGGGTGACACAACAAGAAAAATCACTGAAAACTAATCACTGAACATGAAAAAAATCCACACGATCTATACTGCATATGCATTGCCCATTCTGCTCCCACTTCTTACTGCAGTTCTCCATTAAATAAAAAACTGTCTGGGTTTTCTGTCCTTTTGAATTGGAGCATCTTTGTGAAAAGCAATGCAAAGCAGGAATTTAGAAGATAGAGAAAAGGACTCAAAAGGGAGGGAGCTTTGGGAAGTTTTTCAGAAACCATAGATACAGCTGCCACTGAGATTTCCCTGCTTTAAAGAAACTGGGAGGCTTTCCTCTCGTCTGTGGTCATTGTAGGGTGGAAATCACTGGTGGTACATTCATTCCTTTGGAAGGAGATGTCTTAGAGACCATAGGTATGCCATACCCTGTACAATTTCAAATGTGATTTGGTTTCATCCTATCTTGATTAGTGAGGGGTGAATCCTCAGCCTGGACTTACTGAGCAGATGGTGATGAGATGCAGATGGTTGTGAGAAGGAGGTGGTGGCGATGGTCTAGCAGTTTGTGTTACCTTCTTCTTTTTGATAGACAAAAGAGGAACTCACAGCCCCAAAGGAAAAATATTTAGTAAGTAAGGAGGGCTAAATTATTTAAAGAAAAAAAATTCGCTTATTAATTGCTCTTCCTTAGGCAGCAACACCAATAACCTGCCTGTGTTTTTCTGTTGAGGAGAGACCTGACTCGTCATTCACAGCGGCACAAGGCAAGTTTGGCTGCATGCTAGAGGGAGTGAATGCAAGCCCTAAATGAATGTACAGTGGTATTTCACTTTGAAAAGAAGCAGGTCAGCCCTATTAGATGTGCAGAAGAATGATTTAAAAGGAAACAAGTCTTTGTAAACAAGGATTTCGGTGGAGGGCAAGAATGGGGGATAGCAAGTACATCCAGTCAGAATTTCTCCTGCTATCAATGATCAGTCTAGCACGTACATAAACCAGTGAATGCTTTCTGAAAGTTTTCAAAAACACGAGACACCTTCACTAGCTGCAGCACCAAATGCAATCAAATGTTGCTTGACAGCACAGCACCAGATGAACCACTGGACGCTCAGCAGTTTCAGCTCCAGCGCTTGGATCGTGGGGCAGCACAAACCGCTCAACAGGCCAGCTGCCCTAGGCAGAGGCTTTGGTGCAAGCTCTTGCACGAGGGAAATCGTCCTTCTACAGCCCTGTGACAATTGGGACATTTGTGTTACAGTCCTCCTTGCCAGGTGCCTTTATAAATGAGAGGGAATGGGAGCGTGGAGAGTGCTTGACACTACAAAGCTTTACTAAATTGCTTGAAGTAGTCTATCCCTGCTGGGATGTCAGCATCTTTCTGCCTTGAGGAGCTTTGGCGTGGGTTTTCCATACCGTGGAGCAGGGTGGAAAGGGCAGCGCAACCAGCCTTCTCCTCCTCACTGATGCTTGATCCCCCGGGCACGGGCCCAGGCGGAACAAGTAGGTTAGAGCAGGGCTTGCGTTGCACCCCACGCAGGAGCCATCCACATGAAAACCTGCCAGGGAGGAGGTAAAAGATGGAGGCGCAGGTGCTCTCCAAACAGCAGGCTACTGCCAGGGGCCGAGGGGAGAGCGATGGCTGCATCGCTCCTCAGCTGGGTACGAAGCGGGCTTCTCCCCCACGGCCGGTAAAGCCTGATGGAGGGAGGCTCAGGGATGCTTCTCCTTCCTTGGAGAGCCTGGCGGCACAGTGCTCATAAAGCCCTATTCCCAAAGATGCTGAGAGCATACCATAATCTGCAAAGAGCAAGCGAACACCGGGGTGATGGAGGATAAAACTACTAAATGTGAGGGAAGATACACAAGAGCTGAAACGTTGTCAGAAGTCAGGAGGAAACTTCACAACGTTGTGGCCACTTTGGAAAAAGAGACTCGGCTGCTTTTGGAAATGTCTCCCTGAACAGTGAATATGTGAAATTATAGTAACCACACGTTATTACATCTCCTCCCACAGAGGATGTTCCAGATCACAGCAGCTTTTGGTATCACCACGTAAGGAGGGGCCATGGCAATTGTAGCACTGCAATGTGTGATGGTCTTGTCAGGAGAATAACATTTGGGACCCAGTGAAGTTTAGGTGGAAGAAAATCTTATACCAGGTGCTAGTCTGCATAGGTGCTGGCAGGGAGAACTGGAAATGCCCTGCACAAGTGAGAGCGTGCACACACACATCCAGAGGGTTTCCTATGGGCAGTGTTGGGTTTTATACTAACTTGCTTCATAGTGGCTGAAGCAAAATCACTGACCACCAAGGGGAAATTTGCAAAGGTAGGGAGGGAAATTTTCAGTGGCAGTGGGGTACTGCTTTCCTTTTAGTGACATGGGAAAAACTCCCCTTTTAAAATGCATTGTCCACCTCACTTTGTTTCACTTTATCTCAGGAAAATTCTGAATATTCTCTGAATTTCACCTGACAGTTGATGCTGGCCCAGACTACCTTCTGAGGAGTTAACAGCTGCAGCGACTGTTGACAGCTGATGCAGCCTGGATGGCCTATTGCATTAACTTTCGTGCCAGGTTGCTCTTTTCTAATGGTGAAAAAAAAGAGATCTCTGCATGCATGGCTACCCTTGGTTAACATGAACAGGAAGGATACTCTGAAGGGTGACTTACTAGCATGGGCGAATGCTTCCCTTTTGAAGCAAAATAAAGTTTTTCACATTGTCAGTGATGCAAGCTTAGCCACGCACACTTCTACTGAAGGCGCTGCGTGCTAGAAAACACCAAGAAATTCCCTCACCCACTTAGCATTACTCATTTTGTTACATAATTTAATTTTTTTTTTTTTTTTTTTTTTTTTTTTTGTGGATTGGGTCAGCAAATGCAGTGCCTGTTAAAAAGCCCGTCTGTTGCAATTCTGGCTGTGACTGAGTGGGAAGGCATCATGGGCTCCTGGTCAGAGCAAGAGGCTGGCATGGGCAACTTGCCCCTGGTTTTCCTGCAGCACCTCAGGTCCATCATGGGACAGTTCATCCCTCTTTATTATCACCTCTGGATGTTCAGACCTACCAGACTTACAAAGGCCTCCAAAACCCCCTTGCAGTGCTCCCCAGCTCTTATTGCTCAGAAGCATACAACTCACTATCAATGGTTGCTGTAAAGAGTGCATTACCAAACCTGGTAGGGGTTTTAAAGCCTCTCCAACCCTTTTCTTTCACAGACATTTTGTCCTTGCGGACGGGTGAATTTATCTGTGATAGTGCAATGGTATGAGAAGTAGAGAAGCAATGTGATTTCATTGTATGTAAGGCAAAATCCTGTTACATCTCTTTATTACTGTGTTAGCCTTTCCACCACGCTGGTGATGCAGCTAGCCGCCTTGAGAAGGGGAGGAAAGAAAGAAAAAAAAAAAAAAAAGAAAGAAATGGCCACTTGGTGGCCTTAACAAACTGCTACTCAAAGCACCAAAAGCCAGATCCTGCGGTCACTGAGCTGGGGAGACGTTTCCCCACTGGCTTCACCCGGGGAAAGTGTCCGGGCCGGAGCTGGCTGGTGCAGAGAGACAGACAGTCCTGGTCCTGCCAACGCAATGGGCTGCCTGCTGCTATACTGCCCGAGCGGCCGTGAATTATGAGGTTTTTCTCCCCAGCTGCAAGGCAATGACTTTTTAAAAGACTTTCTGAAAAGGACAGACAGCAGCATTTAAAGGGATGTGGACAAAATTCCCTGCTGGCACAGTGCTTCTTGAGTAATGGTAAATGCTCTGCATAAAATGGCACACATATCCGGGCTTCTGAGGCGTCTCTCGGGTGAGGACTTTACTGACACAATTACTTCCAAGCCTCCACAGCACTGGCAGCACCATACTACTAACAGCAGTCCCAGGACACAGTTTCAGTGATGTGGTTCCCTATCCACCTAAACTCCAGCCTGAAACCTAGACTGATAACCATTTAATGTGTAATGTATCTCAATATGTTAGAGAGAGCAGTGTCTAGATACTCCAGTAACCCAAGGTTTGGGGTAGGTGTGGGTTTCCACACTGGACAGTCAGGTAAAGTCCGCTCTACTAAGGACTGGGAGAGCTCCAAGGACAGGTGCTTAATTTTCATAAGGCAAATGAGGATCATATACTATATTGTTGGAGAAGCAGCAGTACAAGCTGTCATCATTAGGAAAAAAAAGAAATGTCTGTCAGGAACAGGAAACTCAAGAACATCATTATCGCTGCCTGAGGCTCATTTGGGAACCCGTATTACAAGGACTGCTCTAGCTCTGCTTGGGACCAGTTCTTTCCTCTTCCCTCAAAGGTCCCCTTGAACCAAATTCCCATAATTTTGATGCTTGCCAGAGGTGGAAAGGATCCTTTCAGGAACTCCCAATCTATAAATTTACACTTTAAAATATTAACTCACATTTCCAGAGCACAGAGACCATTCAAGGAAGATCCATAAGGCAGAACAGTGTTGTTCCAGCATGGAGAAGTGATACAGAGTGGCACAGAAGAAGCAGAGAGTCACCTCCATCTTCAGTTTATGAATGCATGAAGCAGCTACGGTGCACAGGATCAACAGCAAGCGTAGGTGCCTCCAGTGCCTCGGGATGAGGATAACTGTTGGTGCCACTAAACAGCACAAAAAAAGGAACCATGTTATACCTGCAGAACTCAGAAAAATGACTCAACTTAGTGCACACTTCAATCAAGCTCCTCAGAGCTTAAGGGAGCAGAGGTTGTCCACCTGCAACATCATCTTCCAGCTACATTTTTGTTTTCCTTTCACCCCTCCATGTAGGCAGGACTTTAAAGTACAAAACATCAGTACAAAGAGTGGAAAGCTGGACCTAGCTTCCCACTGCTCAGGAGAACATCGGATGTCAGCATGGGCTCACGTAGTCTAAGTCTGCAAGTCCTAAATCTTCTCTACCAGTGCATTCGTGCTCTCTCCTCATATTCCCACTCCTCACCAGAAGTATTAAAATGGTGCTGTAACCATTGCACTGCCAAATATAGTTCACTAACAGCCAGTTTGTCTATACACTCTGGACTAAAACCATCAGTTTGGTTAGTCATCATGTTTTCATTATTGGGGTTTTTGGTGCATTGAGATACAATAGTCAATGTAATTCTTGAAGAAGAGTCCTTTGCCTTTCATCTTTCTGTTTACATGTAATATTAGCCATCTTTTCTGCCCCCTCAGAAAATCCAGAACAGAAACTTAAATCTACCTCACTGTATCTTTCTCAGGAAACTTACGAGTTCCTGAAAGCTCCTCCAAACTTTCCTTCCAACTGCCACAGGTGCCGCTATTTGCTTGTAGAGCTTTCCCCTTGCGATAAAGCGGCAGGAAACCAACAGATCAAAATCAAAGCCTTGCTTGGTTTTCCTCTAAAAACATCATTATGCTTTTCTCTTACCTTCACTGAGCCCGGCCACTACGAACCCCATTAAGATTAGGTTATCTGGTACGACTGTTCAACTTCAGGATCTTAACAAGTGTGCACCGTGACTGTCGAACACAGCAACAGTGACAGAAACTGAAAATCATTGATGCAAACCTCTAGAAGACTGTAGGAAAAAGAGAAATTTGATGACAACCCAAAGTCATACAATAGTGCGAGATTTTCTTTTCCATTACATTTTATAGGTTACTTTCAAAGATGATCACAGTGGACATCTGCATAAGTCAAACAACTGTCATGTTTAGTGTTGAAGCTATCAGATGCCAGGAGGATTTTAAACACACCACCTTGCTGGAAGTTCTTTTGAAACCTTAAGATTAGGCTGTACTCCATCAGTAGTCTTGTTTAAACAGATAAATTACCCCTCTCTAGAATGTGATCTTCATAACATCTTCCCACACCTGATTATTATTGAGAGGTGGAAGGGAAGGTATATCATAACAGAGGTCTTCCTTTTTCTGACTGCTACAACTTCCCTCCAGGAATGACTTTGCATCTGCAGGGCCTGATAAAAATCATGCCTGAAATGTGAAGCTCCTGTTTCCTAAAGCTGCAACAACATGGGACAGACCCAGAATATTGATCATCCCCCTTTGAAGGGTGGCTAAAAAGCAAAACTGCCCAAAGCATCGTTGACTTCTGAAAATGTGCATTATAGGCTTATCTTAGGATTGCACTTGATGTTTAAAGCTTACCCTCCAGGTGTTCAGGCTAATCCTCTCCCCAACAGAACATGTTCAATATTACCAATGCACAATCAGCTCCCAGTTGCCTGGGGTACAGCTTATCCGGCTTGCCAGTAAACCATGGCATGGGTCTGTGCTCAGCTCAGCCTGGGCAGGGTCATCAGCTTAGCCCTGACCTGGCTCTGGCATTCAGACCCGGCTGCGCCGGGGCTCACGAGCCCTCTGGGAAGCCAGGGCATGCCGTGTGTCAGACACAGAGCCAGCTGGGATGTGCAGGCAGGCAACCTTCCTCCCTGTGCAGGTTTTACTCTAGGCAATGGAGACACCGCCACACTTACTACCATTTCCCAGGACAAGACGGCCGTTACCTGCAACTTCATTGCCAAATATTTCCTCAGGCACCATCTTGGTAGCTTCTATTGAGATGGGGTTTCTAGTGTCTCTCCCTGTCCTTAAACAAATGTACTCCTTAATTGCAATCTAGCACTAGTTCCAGAAGCTCCTGCTTGCTTTAATTGCAACCGCTTCCTTAAAATGTCCACTGCCCATTTGCCCTCCTCCTCCCCCAACATGCACACGGGTGGAAATTCTCTTGCTCAGATGTTCACGGGACTTCATGAAATGTGAAATTAGAATACGGCTGGTTTAAAACAACTGCTAATGCCTTTCTTCTGCGGCCCACAAAGCATTCTTGTAACCAAAGCCACAAGAAAGGAGGTATTTTTAAACGAGCTGTGAGGATTGATTCACTGATTACTGTCTCTTCCTCCCCATTATTGTTTCCCATCAGAGCTGGCAAATTACTCTCAGAGCACTCACCAAACCATGCTCTCCCTACTCTTACCTCGGCTATTTCCGCAGCCCGGTTCCTCAGATGGCTTATTTTCAGCTAGGTAAATCATCTATTAGTTTTTAACCACCCTAATATACATGCTTCAAATTAGAAGTGGATAAAACTGTTTGACTTTGTTGAACGAATGAACAACACGGAGTTCAGCAGCTGTCTTCATTCAGTCTTGAAGGGAGGGAGGGAGGCATGGAGGGACTAAACCAGTCCTAATCACCCAGCCTAGTCCTGGAGGCAACCAGAGAGAGATCCAGGAGACCTTGGCCATCCGTAGAAAGACAGCGGCTTCTCCGATACGCAGTTTGGATCTACTCTGGTTCAGAGTTAAAGGGAGTTTTCCTTTCTTAACTGAGGTGCCCACAGCAGGCGCTGCAAGTTCCCGAGCCCTGCTTGAAGTTCAGTGTCTCTCAAGGCACCGAGGCTCCCAAGTCACTCAAACTGAGGAACGGAGGGTCAGTCCCCACATACTGACCTTCCCCCAGAAATGACCTGAGAAGTGACGCTGACTGCATTTCACACAAGTGCAATGCATTCAGAAAAAAACAGCTAAGTCAAGGGGGAGTCCCTCCCTTTGCTGCCTGGAGTTTCCAAGCCGTCTTTGGAAATGAATCAAATTCATGTCTTCCATGAAACAGTCCAAAAGTAGCAGCAGCAGCTTGGCCAAGGAGGCACTAATTTTGTTCCTCCTCCTGTTCTCATCTGCCAGAATGGCTTTTATTAGATGTATTCTCCGTATGCACTTTCTTTCCAGAACAAGGCTAGAGGAAAATGAGGACATCACTTTTTTCTGTCATTGTAACCATATATCCGAAGTATAGGAAACAGCAGAGATTCCCTTTCATTTTTTTTTGGCTGCAGGCTTTTTCCTGGAGTGCATGGAACATATCTCAGCACATGTATCACCAGCCTTTACCACGTTACCTTTAGGTATTCCAACGCTTTAATTTTTTTTTCCGTGTGCTATTCCTCCTCCACTTGCCCCCTCCCCATCATTCTTGACATCACAGATATGTTACATATCCCTACCAATTTATTTTTACCTGAGATTTTATGTTCAACAGATGCATCTGTGGGATGAATTTTGCCTAGGGCGGTCACAACCAGAATTGCTCTGGATCTCTTCTGCTTCACTCACATCTTTTTCCATATAGAAATTACAACATCTGCATTTTACATAATTCACGTTGAAATACAGCAGCTGGTACCTGTGGGATCAGACCTTGTTTTTTTCCCATTCCCATTAACACCCAACCACCACCCTCTGCAGCACAGCACTTCCTATGCAGGTGGGACTGAGATGTGGAGAACAAGCAAGAAGCCACTACAGCTCCCTGCCCTGCTTCAGAATCTCTCTGTTACAAAGGTGTTTTAACACCCCTCAGATGGAGACCAGATACCTCATTTAACAATACGCAACCAACACTGATGCGGTGCTTTTCATCGGGGGCTTCGCAGACCTGTACCGGGGAAAGCCGTAACACTTCTTCCCCATTTCATTGGGAAAATGAAGCAAACCAGAACTGAAGCAACTTGCCTAATCACACAGCAAGTTGTAGACTTGGGAACAGAATCCCAAATGCTTCTCAGTCCAGCATTTTACGGATTGAACAAAAGTGGCTGACTCAATATGCCTTCTTGATAAGCCAAAACCACAAGGCTTTTGGGTCAAAAAGGACTATTGAACTTCCTAGCTTGTCTTACTGTATCACAGGTGCTCCTGTAACCCTTTCTATACCATTTTGGACATTTATGTGCATATCAGGGATGTATAATTCTAAGGGAGAAAAAGCCCAGCTAGAAATATGCGAGATCTCACGAGACAAACATTTCCTCCAGCGCAATCAACTTGATGTAAGGGAACCACCCTGGGGACATGAAGGTCAACTCTAAACATGTCAGACGCCCCACCTCAGTCCCTTGAAAAGAAAATATGGTTAAGGAAGAGAACGAGTATTTAAGATCCTTCCAGTGACAGCAAAGTCCAGAGTGCACTTGCAGTGAATTAGTACCTTAATATAATATACCCTGGTGGGTTTTGTATTGTGACAAACCTTTTCCCATTCCTCCCCCAAAATTATTACTGATGGTTAACTTTAGAGCCATACAGCCTTACCCAGCTACGAAATGACAGAGGTATACTTGCACAGCCTCCAGGATCTACAGGAATGAAAATGGTTTTCAGTATTCTCAAACAGAAGAGTCATTTTCTTCCCCGGGGTAAATGGTAGCACTAGCCAGTAAAAGCCCAAGCAGTTCACTTGTGTGCAAGAGGCACCTTCTGCATTTTGCAAACAGGCCCAGGCTGCAGACTTCTGCAAAAATGAGGCTTTACTTAGAGGACACAAGCTGTTGGATGATACACCCTACCTCCCAGAGGAATGGAGATCTTTATCAGGTCTGATAAGAACGTCACTGCAAACCAGACATTATCAAGTAAATAAGCTACCTAAGAACAGACGAATCTCATGTCTCAAATCTGAGGATTTGACCAAAGCTTGCATAGCACTCAGGGCTTTTTTTGCTTTGGGGTTTTTTTTCTTTTCTTCTTCTTTTGAGACATTCAGGGATTACATAAGTAGTTTTGCTGGGAAAAAATGCTGCAGACTTACTTGCAAAGACTTCCAAAATGCAATCCTTGGGAAAATATCTAGTGAGTATGCCTAAACACAGCCATAATTCTGACATCTTCAACACATACTTTCTCTAAACACAGGGCAGAGTTTTCCCCTACTTAAAAGCTTTCAATAAAGTCCCGCCTTGCCTTAAAAAGCGAGGAATAGACAGAATCAAGCAAAACGCTGTTTGTAATCAGTAACAGCATAGGATGCTGGTCCACCAAAGAACATTGCTTTTTGGCATACAAATAAAAGTCAAATATCCCTTTGTAATTTTTCAAATGTCAGGTTCAACACTGTCATTGATCAGTGTTACTTTTCCAAAACATCCAGAGCTGTACAAAAGCCAGGCTGCCACAGAAGATGACAACATCCACAGAAGTCACGGCAGGCTTGGCAAACAACCACCACCACCACAACAGGACAGATGCACAAACAGCAGAATTGTATTTGTTAACACAATCAATTAAATCAGCAACCTTATAACATAAGCTTTTTTATTAATACACATTTACAGGAAATAAATTGTTTGCAATCACACATTGGCACTCACTTATCCTGACTCAGGGGTTCTGGGATAAATACCAGTTATTTAAAAAAAAAAAAAAATCACACACAAAAAAAGGGAAAAGGAGGGAAGAGATTGAAGAAATTGTAACAAAAATCCCATCCCCTGTATCTGACAAATTAAATAAAAACTCACTTGCTTTCAGAGAAAGAAGGGAAGACAGGGAATCAGAACTCAGACTTTCAAAGGGTCCATTTGTAAATGCATCTGCCCAGATCTAAAGCTGTGCTTTGCCAATGCCTGTGTGAATAGATAACTAAGCGAGCAAACAACTTAAAACCACTTTGCGCTTCAAGTAGCTTGGATGTCTTGGTTCTGATCTCTCTATTCATAGTTCAATGAATAATGAAGGGTACAAACCTGCACATTCATAATTGCCTCAACTAAAATGGAAACTGGGTGCAGGTCTGGCTGAAAATCCCATTTTTTGAGACTGCTTGCCAATGAATTTTACTCCCAGTTTACTGCAGATGTGTTCGGCTCACATGAGCAGAATTGAGTCTCCTTACAAGGACACAAGGACTTGAGCTATGCAGTAGTTCAATGGCAAAAAGGCACCTCCTGCTCACACTTCATTAGATGCCTACTCCTAATAATTGCTCTAGAAACTGCATGGAAACTACAGGAAGTCATCTTGCTACTCACAAGCTACTCACTTTTGGTAAACTGCAGTTTGCATAATTCACTAGAGCAAAGCACACATTCAAACACGTACAAAGAAGAATTTGTTCCCTGGGTGAGCGCAGACAAATAATACTGGACAGCAGCTAAATGTAGCAATGAAATAGTTAAACACACACGGGAGCTGGGGCACATGGAAAACGAGAGCCACATTTAAAGCTGTGCTGAGAACGAACTGTGAAAATAGCTGTTTGTCGCATGCTTTGTGTCTCCAGGGGTTTCTACAGAAACACCGTACAGTGCAAGGATCGTCTTCCTCATGCTGTCTAGTATTTTCTAGAGACCATCATCATTTTCCCTCTGCCAGTACAATCTTATTGAGGAGGTGGAAGGACTCATAATTTGCTAGCCAACCCAAACTCCTTGACCCAAACTTGTGACTCAGGTCACAAGCACAGCTAAGGACATGTGGGTTTGCCCTCCAGTTCCCTCAGTTTACTGCATGACAGGACAGGGCTACATGAATCAAATCAGAACTGCCATTTTCTAGAACTCACAACAGTTACATGTAACATCAAATGAAATGAGATATACAGTTGGGAACAGTAGTATGGCACCATGGTCACAGCACAATTCTTACATGTGATTTGGATAAAAATTGCCCTTGAGGTGCTAAGTGGTCAAAAGGAAGACAAAGCAGCAGTGCATTTTTCATTTGGAAGCTGCTGTTTTCCTTTGGGGGTAGGGGGAAGCCTCCTCTAAAACTTAGAGATTTTCTTAGTTCACAAGGGATTATATTTTAAACATGTTTTCTGACTCATCAATGCTATAGCACATATATCTGACATTGCTATGAATAACAGATAGGAGAAAGGAGGTAATTACACTACTAATTCAAGCTTCACATAGCAGGCTGCATTGAATAAAAGTCTTTTCATAGAAAGACAGGAAGAGGACTGAAACACACATTAACAAAATCACAGCCATCCCATTTATACTGAAGATGAACTGAAATATATTATGAACAAGGTGCATCTAGCACATTCAAAGCTATCTACAGACATACTAACTATTCTAGTGGAGGACATTATTAATTAGTTGAATCCCTGTGATCCCTTAGGAAACATCCACACATTCCCAGCAGTCCATGAAGTAACAAGCGCTGGGAGGGGGAGAAGAGGGCAAAATGAAAGACTCAAAACCCATTGTGCCTGAGCATCTAACTTTGCCTTCACAGCGAGGGAGTCCCACTGCCAAGAACATAGTTCAGCCTTCAGCACCAATTAGAGTGGCCATGAGATCTGGCTACTTAGGCATGACTGATGATACTTTCAGGTTGGTGGGTTTTTTGGTTTTGGGTTGGTTTTTTTTTTTTTTGATTGTTTGAATGCCAGAATTACCCTCTTAGCAGAGGTAGCGTCAAACCAGAAATTCAGTGTTATCTGTAGGAATTTAAATGGGGCTTTTCCCCCTCCCTTACACTGTAAGTTTTCAATTTTTTTTTCCCTGAGAATCACTATCTGCCCCTTACATCAGCTTCCTCTGACAAACCACAGCTGAGAGCCTTGAGTCTTGGCAGTCTGTAAACCAGCTACATTTTACAGCTAATTAATCCCTAAATCAGTGTCCTGTGGAAAAGTAGGTATTTCAAAAGAATAAAAAATTTGGATTCACCACACACCCTGTCACAATGATGGGCCAGCAATGGTAAGTAAGAGGGCAACATGCAACATCCTCTTATGGGACTATTATCAAGAGATGCTTGTGCTGCAGATTCTTGAACTCACCTGAAAGAACTTGGTGAAGAGAGGAGAAGTCTCAAGAAGACTGTGTGCAGAACAAAAAAGTAATCTAAATACCAAAATGAGTTCGTCTTGTACTCTTACTGTACCTGCAGGGATACAAACAGCGAGCAGAAACCTTCCAGAGACTATTATTTATTTCAAGAAATACACAAGCAGATTAGGTGTTAACATTTACTTTTATTTATAAAAAAAATTGTAGAACGTATTAAATACAAACATTTGGAAAAAGCAATCAAGGCTTCGCTAAGATGCCCAGGAAGAGGAAGACAGAGAATCAAGAAGCTTACCAGGTTTAGCGTTTTTAAACTAGTAATTACTATAATTTTTCACTGACTTCTTTATAGGCAGTGGCCATTACAGCAACCAATGTTATTACTGTCCTTTTTAAAAAAACAGAGATATGATTTGCCATATCTTCCCACTCAACCACAAAATGTAAGGAAGCAACTCTTTCAGGTTAAAAAACAGGGTAATAAATACTAATGCATTTACCCATTACCTACATTGTATAACACTAAACATTTGCTTATAATCACACATGGATATCAAGTTTAGCCCCCCCCAAAAAAAATCGATTATACATTTCAAATCTGGATTTCAAATCCAATAAGGTGTTATAAACTTTATACATTTTCCAGTGAACATCAAAATGAGGACAGTGTTTTGAATTACAGAAACAAAACAACTGAATGCATCATCTACAACTATAAAGGCCAACTACTAAGAGGTGGACTGGGGTCTAGTCATGTTCCAGATAGCTGGAAAGTCCTACAAACTGCCACTGAAAGGCTGGTTGGAAGACAAACCATGTCACGTTCTCAGTCTGTGTTAGCTCCTCTCCCTTTCTAAACAGCCAAAGGTGAGAATTGTAGCTACTCTCTCTTCTGCACCTTGTGGTAATAAAGGAGTAAACTATCATTCTGCTCCCTACGTGGACAAACCAGATTCAAGTTTTCTTAGACTGCTGTGGCTCTTTTACCACTCTTAAACGCAGTATGCAGTACATACAGACCACTAAACAAGATGCAGAAGCAAGAGACTACAGAAAATACCTCTTCCGCCTTTTAAAAAGAGAGAGGCACTTCCACTTGCTGACAATATGGCATTCCCTCCATCCTCCTGCTTTACCCTGTATCTGCTTTTGAGCTGCAGCATAATGCACACTGATGTGGCTATATGGCCCTAAAGCCAAATTCAGTTTTAAAAAAGTCCTATTTGTAGGACTGTCTCTTTGGGGATAACCAAACTATTAAAAAAATCCAGTATAGAATAATCTTGGACACACAAACATTAACAGATGTCTCCCATTCTGCCTTGTATTTGTCAGAACAGAACACTTGCCAAATTACCAGCACTCACAGGGTTACTAGCGCAAGGAGAGTGACACGGGATACGTAGTATTGGCAGTCAGCTACAGGATGGATTGACTGGATACCTGCAAGAGCATAGGCAGAATGCTTCTGACAAAGCTGCCCTTTGGGGACGGGCTGAAGTTGCACTACATATCCTATTATGAGCAGAGGGTTGAACAAATGGACCAGCATCCTGAACGCATGTCAGACCCCGTTACTGCGGAAAGCATTTTCCAATTACCACGTCGGCCCTCAGAGCACAGAGGGCACTGCCAATGTGGGCACTGCTATGCTGGAATTCCTAAACAGCCAATTATTTGCAGATCGACATCTTTAAGAGCAGCTAAATACTCCTCTTACCAGGCAAACACAGAGCAGTTGCTGGATATACCAAACAGGTAGTAGTTCATTTAGCTACAAGCTTGAAAACAAAGTCAATTCCAGCACCTTTCCCAAATCCAACAGCACCCCTCACTGCAACACAGACATGATTATCCTGCTCTTGCTGTGTTCAGTATACTTAAAGCACTTAGTGCAATGAGAACCCTGATGCAGGCTTGGACTCAGACGAAACAGTCAGGCCACTTCTACCCCATTCCCTTTTTTCCTTTTTGGCAATTATTGATATACTTCACAAGCCGTAACATATATCTTTTGAAGGTACTTAACAACAGATATTTTAACAGCCAGAGCTGACTTGACCCCAAAAGCCTTGCTCCCATCCAAAGCATTCACTGCCACCCAAAGCAAGCAGGAAATCACACGAAGAGGAATCTTGTGAAGGGATGGGAGGTCAGAGTACCGAAGACATTGAAAGAGACAAGTCTATTTAGTATGCTGACTGCTTCTCGCTCAGTGGTCAGCTTTTAGCATGATATACACCACATTTAAACAAGTTAGGGGTTTGGTTTTGTTTTTCTATCCTGGCTGTTTGGGAGGTGTTTTTTATTTTCTGGAATCTTCAAGAAAAATAGGCCTTCCATCCTCTGAGTCAAAGACAAGAAATCACGATCTTGGCATCAGTGCCGCCCCCCATTACACCATCAGAAATCAATTCACTGCCCAGCATCCCTGGAGACATATTTGAAGTTACACTCTTAGAATACGCTTGAGGCAGGCAATGGCTCCATTCCAGAAACACACAAACGTTACCAAGAGCAGAGTATGGCCCCTAGTTTTAACCTAGTTTAAAATATATTTTACAAATGCATTCCTACAAATCTGATCACAGCAAAATATATAGTGGTTTTAAAATGGCATAAAGTTGAATTCAAACAAGTAAGTTTTTAAACCAGTGAGAAATATGGGCAACTTTAAAATAAAACAATAAACTTCTCAAATACAGACATTTGTGAAAGATACATGCACACATACACTCTCGCGCACACATGCACCCACTTACTTCACTCAGTGTCAGATTAAGATTACACAAGGCAATTTTCAAGGTTGCATTTACAACCACAACGACAAGAACAGCATTTTTGAGGTAGCTGAAGTCAAAGAGCAAACCACAGCACAAGCAAAGAAACAGGTGCTCGCACTCACACCGAGCCCACTCTTTGGAAACACGTTATCATGTGCGCAGGGGTGTGTGTTGAAGAGGCACGTGTTCCACAGGGAATGAAGTTCAGCGGCACTGGAGACCTGATAAACTATTCTCCAGAGAAGCTTATGTTGGGAGACCAGATGCACAATCAAGGGACCACGGCTTAAATCACTGCACATCAGCTGAGCTGTGGTAACAGTCTTGGTATTCTTGGTCTGTGGCAGTTCTGCCAACAGCTCTGTCTCACGTGCACTGAAGCAAATACAACTGTGGCAGTTGAAGATGTTATTACTCAGAGCTGTCTGTCCCACTTCTCTCCTAGATGCTACTGTTGGTAGAAAGGTACACGTACCCGTATCTCACCTGCTCCAGTTTGCAGCGTAGCATTCAAGTTGAAGCCCACCTCCACGGTATTACTTGCCAATGGACTGTGAACTACAGCAGCAAAGATACAGACTTGTGTTCCCTTCTTCAGGTGCAATAACATCTTTGCCACATTAATAGTGCAGAGATGTCAAACTGCCACAGCTTGAATCACCAGACTTCATCTCTCAGAGCCCTTTGCTAGCCTACAACGGAAGGAGTTGAACTAACCTCACAGCAAATGCCAGGCAATGTGGGCATAAGGGGATAACAGCTGTGGCTGGCTGACAAACTGGCTCAGCCACAGTAACTGGATCATGTCTCTGGGCATAGAGAGCTTGATCCTGCCCAAATTATCAAACTGTGTCAAACACGCTCATACACACACACATAATGTAGTATTTTCATCAAGAAGCTTTCTACAAATCAATTGTTTGCATGATTACTGCTGAGAGTCTTGAAGATGGGATGGAAATTATGGCAAGATGTTTTTCAAAGGTAGAAAGAAAAAAAAATCAACCTCCTACGATTAGGTCTCTGTTGTGTAGTTGCTGTATGAGAGAGATGGCACAGATGAGAAGTTGTTATTCCACTGTCTTCCTCCAGTATTCTGCTGCAACTCTGCCTGCTCTTTATATTTGCTCAGAAGATTTTTGGCTTCTTGCAGATCCTGAGAAGAGTTTTCCCCATATTCTTCTTTCAGCCACTGCCTGAACTGCAAAAATTGAACATACATATACAATATGATGAAACAATAACATGAGACTGATGCAGAAGTAATACTCCCTCCTGTCCTACAGAATTTCAAGAGCCTTTAAGAACACAAGTAGTTTAAAGAAAAGCGCTCCAAATATTGCATGTCCTTCAATAGCAGCACAGAATACATAGGCACAGGAACACACATTTGAAATCACCAAGATCCCTTACATCCCCTAAAATGACACACTTGCATAACAGCTTGGCTGACTGGAGTAATACGGAGTAAGGAACACCCACTAGGCAAGGATGTTCTAGACTTAAAAGCACCCTCCTCCTGTCGCATATACAATGAGATGAATAAGCATGGAAGCTAATATGATCAGCCAACTTGCCCAAGTCACAACAGGCCGCAAGAAGGCTGAAGATCAGAAAGTGAACCACTCATACGGGTTTTTCATCCTGAGCCCACAAACACCAGTAGTAAAAAATGTACTGTAGATATCAGGAAAGGTATCTTCTAGGAAGAAAAAGACCAGAAGCTTTAAAAGTCATAGAATAGGACCCTACATGTTACTGACACGAATGACTGAATATGGTACATGGTAACAGATGTACCAAGTCCAGTTGAAGGTCGATCCAGCTCTGTATCCTGGTATGAGAGTAGCCAGATGTAAATGCCAAAGAAAGAATCAGGCAATGGAAGGGCAATAATGCTGGGACCTTTTCCCTGCTCATTTCCTCAGCTTCCAGCAATTTTCAGCTCAGGTACTTTTGGAGGCTGAGTCAGTATCTTTGTGTTTGATAGACACAAATTAATTTTTCTGCCATGAGATCACTTTCTGAATCCACAAATTTTTACCAGAAGATATCTGGATGCCAACAAGCTCCATAAGTACGTATTGTATGAAAACCCCTCCTTCTCCTTGATTGGGACCTGCCGATTGATAGCTCCCTCTCACATTACAGGGAAGAGTGGAAATCACACCTGTTCACTTTCTCTGTTCTACTCACTTTATAGACCTTTATCATATCCTTCTCTATCATTTCTTTGCCAGTTGAAGAATTTGAGTCCACTTAGTCGTCATTCCTGACAATCTTGTTGCTCTTCTCTGCAGAAGCAGCAAGTAGACACAGACCCCAACTGTTCTGTCCCAGTGGGGATAATATCCTGTGATCGTTTTTCAAGCCTCAACTTTCATAGCTTTGTCCTGTTTGGGGCTCATGGACAGCTTTATCCATAAGACCATTTACTAGGACATTGGAAGACAAGACCTCAACATAGTTACTGCCTCCCATTCCTAAAAGATCCTAAGGTCCTGAGTCAAATCTGAAGCCTCAGGCTACCATGTGGAAGTTTGGAATTGGTGCAAACCATGTTATGACCTTAGTGACCAAACCCCTTCCTGTAAGAGCAAGATCTAAAGGACCCCATTCCAGAAACCCCACAGGATACCACCCTATAGTGGCACAGCAAAACACCCATGCTGCTGAAATCAGAAAAAAGTTCACGCCCTTGGCAGATGGCATTATTCCACTGAAATCAGGTGTGTAAACAGACACCTGCTAAGGATGTGGTTGCTGTTAAGAGACAGTAGGAAACTACAGCCCAGCCAGTGACTACAGGTGGATATTTCTTTCTGCAACCTACTGCCTCCCCCTCAGTGAAAAAAGGCAGAATGTGCCGTCCATGGTGGATGAAAAAAGAGAGACGTTACTGTCTTTATCAGGCTATTTGCATATAGCCTTAATTGTCATTGCTGTTAGCCCAGACCAATTAGAGTAGAAATGACTGTAAGGGAGGAAGGAGACAAGTCTGGAAAGTCCCCCTCTGACTTTTGTCTCTTAAAAATCGGTTACTCTACCATTTACACCAGTTCCAAACGATCCAGGAAACATTCAGTTAAATATTAAAAAAACGCAAATATTTACAGTTGCAAACTGCATCATGCAAAACAAATGGTAATTTCTAAACTCCGAGCTTTCTGCAGCAGAATGACAGGGATGGAATAAAAAAAACCAACATCCTTTGCCTCATGTATTTTGCTTTCCGATTTTGGTTTGCCTCTGTTGTTGTTGATTTTTAATAAGCACAATAGGCACAAAACCCCAGAGAACAGCAACATGCTGAGCAATGGAAAATGGAGGGGACGGACAGAGTAGGTTGTTAACATAAGTGGAAGTCACCAATCACCCACGGGGAGCAGGTCTTTTGCGTGGGATGGTTCTTTTTAGGGGTAAGAAACAAATTTTTGTTTTAATGAAAACCACTTTGCAGTCTTACTGTTCCTGCAACTCTCCTAGTCCTACAAAGCTTCAAAGGCTAAGAAGAAAAAAAAGGGTCAGACTTGAGACTACTCTACACATCAGAAAATTTATTAAGTCTCAGCCACAGAAGGTGGGGGGAACACGACACGTGAGTCATAGTGAGGACCTAGTTTAACTCCTGGATAGCAAAGATACCTGATTATGATTTCTTTCCTGCTTACTATTCCAAGTAAGTGTGTTGGGGGGAAACCCACCCTTTTTATGCAACTGGTACTTATAGGTTGGTCTTTCTGCTGCGTTCTGAGCAACTCACTCTTTAGTTTCTACCCCTCTAAAGGTGTCAGTCTTGTATTGTGTCTTAGCACACATGAAGCAATCACTGGATTAAGAGCACAGCTGGGCAGGAGATGTTTAGAAGTTGTGCTTCATCTCTTTTCCCATCCAGCATTCCCTGATACCTTCAGTTCTATCCGCACCTCCCCAGTGGAGCAGGCTTGGCCAAGAAATCACTCCCTCAAAGCAAAAACAGGGAGTCAGATAAACCACCCAGGCCACAAAATAATGAGAAGTAGCCCATGATCTGATTTGGGGTTGGTGTTTCACAGCTCATTTGTTTGTAGTTCATTTACCTGATCAACATCATGCTTTTCAAAGTCCTGTAGCTGTCTCTGGAAGCCCATGTTAGGATTGGCACAGGATCTCGCTGCGCGGACAACAGACAGTGCATCTTCCCAACCAAAGTCTGTGATAGTCATGATGTAGGCAACCACCAATGTTACACTCCTGGAGACACCTGCAAGGCTGCATGAAAAAAGAGGTGCAATAAATTGAAGTAATGCCGTACTTCATCTGTCACAGTTAAAAGCATCACTTCTCAACATCACAGCAGACTGCTGTGTTGCTTGCCATGAGGAAGAAATACTACAATATTTGAGTTAAAGGGTTTTGGTGCTGCTTTTTCAAATGTATCAGAACACATCTATGACAAGCTCGAGAAAGTAGGTTCTGAGTGGTAATTCATATGAGACTGGAAAGAAAGAAATAAGTATTAAGTCTTCACAAAAGCAGGTGATAGTGCACACGTTCTAAGTTAGATTTGGGTTTTAATAAGCTAGAAATAAGTCATCCACTTTCTTCTGCTTATATAGATCAGAGCAGTGAAATAAGACTGTTCCCTCTCCACCACGAATAAAGGCTTCAATTTGATGGGGCCAAAATGAACTTTAACTGAACTGTTGAAGTACGTATGTCTGGTTGCTTGAGTTCTTTTCCTCTTTCTGCTATCCATGCACTGTGCAACTTCAACTCTCAGGACTCCACTTTCCCCACATGAAAAGCTGGGATAAAGTAAGAATCATTCACTATTACTGGTTTGACAGCACTGGACAAAAAACTCCCAACTATTACTATTGTGAGTATAAAGAATGTGTTTGCATTACATTTGTACCAGACTCTTTCACTTGGCATTTTTGAGAACATATTATGCTTTTGAAATGCTTCACAAATTTATGTTTTTTAAAACTCTATAAGAATTCAGACTAATTATCCCTGTTTTACACACATGGAGACTGACGAAATGACTCGTGCATAGCCCTATCATGAGTCAGTAGCAAACTAAGGATTTATGCTCAGGGCCTGTGTATAAGTCCAGTGTTCAAATCACAAGATGACTCTGATTCCAGATATAGACTCAGATATGTCACTTGGACATACAGCACAAAAACTACAACCAATAGCAGAGAGCAAGAAAAAACCCAGGGTGGGATTTCCTTTTCTATTCTCTACAGTCCCAGGAGCATCTCTCCAATCAGAGATTTGCTATTAACAAATGCAACATTTAAATACTTCAGCAGTTTAAAGAAAAAAAAGATAAAAAGATCAATTTCTGTTCAGAGGAAATCTTTTTTAACAACTCTGAAGCCACCAAAATAGCTGTTATAGAAACTAATAAAATTATTAGGGTTATGGAAATCACATTTAGAAATACAGCTATTAAAATAATGGGAAATAAATAGTATGTTTCTAGTCAATGCATCTCTAGTCACATCAATCCTACAAAAAGGTTTGATAAGAAAAGAAGGTTAAGAAAAATTTCTTGGGCTCCTTTTATCTCCAGGCAGCTGGAGTCACACCAGTGACTCAAAAGTCATTGCATGAGGCTTTAATAGCATTTGCAAATCTTCTGGGGCTTTTCAAATAAATGGGGCATTTAAGTCCAAGAGGATTTTGCTATAAAATGGAGATGAACACTAACTTATCATTAAAATGATGAACATCCAAATCAAGGTAGAGAAACCCTTAAGAAGTTTTTTTAGCAAGCGGTATACATACCAATGAACTAGGCAGCCTTCACCTGTAAGCCGGCACTCATGGATAAATTTGATGCTCTCTCTGAAATGCCTTGCCCTGAAAACAGAAGCAGAAGGGGAATAAAGAAAGTGCTCTATTTAGTAAAATCACTACTTAGAAAGAGAGAAATGTATCCGAAAGCTCAACGCTGTTTCTAGAATTTAGAACTGAATACAGGTCTTAGAATGTAAAAGTTGCTGTCTGCCAATGAAACGCAAAACTCACTGCCATAGTTATTCTCCACTCTACCTGAAGAAGAAAGTGGTATCTTAGGCACTACAGTGTGATAAACATTAACAAACGCTTTATTCTGATGACTGTCAAGTCTCTATTTCAGTTTGCGTTTTACTCCTCTTTAAACTAGTAACTTGACCTCACATGTCCTTGCGTACGCTCAGATGTCAGATGAAACTCAGCACAACTACCTGAACAGTTCTCGAGGTACATTGTCTCTTAGAGAGGCATCCACTACCCCCTACCCAAACTTACGCTTAACTTTGACTTCACCTCCTCCTTCAAACCATGTACTAGGACACATCAAAATGTTACGACTTTCTTCTTTGCAACATGAAATCTCTCCCTTTTGTCCCTGCTATGAAAAAATTCTCAATTCAAGCCCTGGCTTCTTCAGCTCCTTCCAGTCTCCTCCTCCCCTCAGACTGCAGCAGCCCTTCTGCCTGCCCTTACTCAAGGTGTCGGCCAGCCCCTGCCTACAGCCTACCTTTTTTAAAGCAGTGGAGGAGAAAATGTGGAGAAGATAAAGACTCAGTTTACAAACCTTAAGGTTTGTACCTCCATTACTCTTTACATGTCCCTCTTCATTTTAAGTGGGGCAAGTCTGAAGGAAAGCAACTGGGCAGCTGTCATCATCTCAGTAAAATCCGCAGCATCGCCTCTTTGCATCCCAGTCCCAAGTTTCTCACCCTGCCTCTGCCTTTCAGACTGCAAAGCCTTTGGGGCTGCCTGCAATTTATTGCAGGTGGAAGCAGCACCTCTTAGTTCAATTGAACTGGAGTTCACTGTGGCCTTTGAGTGCTTCTGCAATTTAAGCTCGCAAGTAGCAGCAATATGTGCAACACAGACAGAGGGAAGAGCTTCTTCAGGGGCAGTCAGTACCAGCCTTATTGGCAAAGACAAACCTGAAAGCACACTGCGCTCAACACCCATGAAACACAACGTCCTGTATTCAAGATGTTTCCCCTCTCAGGGTGAATATTATACCACAAAGGTAAAAGCAAAAACCTCAGCCCAGCACCAGCAGCCACACAAAAATCAGGAATACCCACATAAAAGGAAGCTTCCCTTCCGGCCCAACAGCACAGCTGCTGATACTATAAACACTCAATACCTGGAGGACAACAGTGATGCAATAGTGACAGCGCCTGCGGAACATGCAAAGGTAGTGATGTCTAAGCTGAAATATCCAAAAAAAGAGATCCCAAAGCCCAGGACTCCCTCTCCAAAGCAGTTCTTGCATCATTGGATACAACATGGAGAACACAGCTAGAGAAGACTAGAGTGACTTACGTGGAAAATCTCAAGGCGCGATGCAATCCCAAGCTTTAGGATGGCATGGCAACTCAGGATTTTATGTTTCTCAAGAAACCAATCAAGTATGTGGGATAAGTGAAGAGGGATGAAGTCTTACAAATGCATTTCTACTCAGATTGCCACCCCAAAACATTTTCACTGGCTGAGTTCTAACAAATCATGGTGCTCAGGTCTGACCTGGGGCGGGGGGGCGCGAGCAGCTTCACATAAACGAACTCAGAGGACAAATGAGATCTTGGGCTGTCTTCCCAAGAGGCATTGCTATGGCACAATGAAGGAGCACTTATCCAAGATCGAACGGATTCAGTCAGATGAAACTTGGTTAGGGCTGGATTGACAACATCCCAATCTTCCCATCTTTTCTCTTTTTCTCTAGAAAATCTGGCCAGCAGCGCAGCTCCAAGCACCACTGAACTCACTTCAATGGTCTAGCACAAGTTTTGGTTAAACACTTCAATGCTTTGGTTTGAAAAATATCTGTGAATGAGCATAACACCTTTGCAAGGTACTAAATATAGCTAGCAGTGAACTCCATTCACTCAGTTTTATTCGCCCTTCCTTATTGCTGACACTTGGTCTGCTGAAACACTGTCAAGTCCGTTTACAGGCATTCATGAAAATAAGAAAAGAAAGAGACAAGCTTAGAATTATTGCTGCTCTGTAGAACCATGGGCTCTCCTCAGCTTGAGTCAGCAAAAAGGAGAAATGTACTCCTTCATCCTCTGGCTCCAGCAGACACAGTTGCCTAAACTAATTTTCAAAGTTATGGTCCAAACCATACTTACATGAAAACTAAGATTGAGGACCAGTTAGCTGTGTGACAAGTGCCAGACACAAAGAAGAATGGCAAGTCTTACACTAACCACAAAACAGTTGATTATCATCTGTAACAGGAAAGCACTTGACAAACGTGTTGATTTGCAGCCTATTTGTTGGACCGAACAGTTACTTCAAGACAATTTATTACATGATATCTGGCTTTGACATCTCCCAGCTTAAAGCTGGGTCCTGAACTGCATCATCTTCACAGTGGGAAAACACCACAGGAAGAACCACCAGTACAGTGTCCCTACCAGCATGTTGTAAAAGTTACCTAAACTTACGCATTAGCAAGCTGGATAATCCAAAACTAGGCTGAGGGCAGAGTTCTGATACCACATCTACGTATTCATTTGTTGCTAGTCAGACCTCTACGAATATTATAAAGGTTAAAAACAAAGCATACAAATCAGATAGGAAGAAGCATCTTGATGTTTCTTTCCTTTGGCAATGTAAATGCAACAAAGATCCACCTACATTTCTTTTCTTCATAGGTTATCAGGCTTCTGTATTATCACCACTAAGAGCCTGACCGTTGGAGGTTACGTTCCTTAGAAACACGTAGCCTAAGACAGTTAGCTGGAACAGGACAGGAAGGGAAGATGATCTCTATAGCATTAACTTTTTAGCAACAGGTTCTGTAGGAGATGACATTTCTGGAGAAGTCAATGGCCCAAGGTAAAATTCTCACAGTCCAGGGAAAACATTCATTTAATGCCTAGGAAGCACCTCGAGTTTCAAAAGCAACTGCTTGATTCCTATGCTTGGTAGGGGCAGAACATGGGAGTAGAAGCAAGCTTTTGAGACACTTCAGCAAATGCCCACGTGTTAACAGGGGAATCCCTGCTGTATTTCCCTGGCAATTCATTCCTCTGAGGAAGGGAGCTCCACTAAACAAGCTTACTAGGAGTAAATGTACATTTACACACATAAGAAACCAAAGTTTCCCTGACAAAAACTGAGCTGAAGTGAATTAAGCGCTCACAGTCCCAAAATTCAGTGGGTAAAGGCTTTCAGTTGGACCTTACCAACCTGCCAGCAGTTGCAAAGTAGCAGCACAGCTTCTGACAAACTTACTGTTGGGAGAGACAGACAAGATAGCAGTGTGTATCTTGTCAGTTGTGCCTGTCAGCCATTGCTAAGAAACACAAGGACCTGCAATACAGGACGCGGCTTTTGTGGTTTTTTTCCTGACACCACCAGAATCCCTCTTTTGAAAGAAGAGGGTAGATACACAAGGATGTTGCAGAGGGACCAATTCCCTTTCCTGTTCCTCAGCTTCCCCTCCCTCTGCAGAGGGCACAGACGGTACAGTTAACTGCTCCTAGATAAGATTGTGTCAAATCCTCACAGATTGATCAAAGACAGCTTCCTCTTGCTTTCAGAAGACTGTACATGCACAGCAAGCAACATTGCTTTTTGCGAGCATCATGATTTGATTTTACTTGCAGATCTGGACTGTATAAAGCAAAAAAGAAAAATCGGTTACTCATCAAGTTTTATTTTAAGTGATAAAATGTATCAGTATTAGAAGTAATGACGTTTGCTTGCAACCACCTGATACCAAAGCAAGTATTTTAGATGCCTGCAGCATAACAGAAACAATACTCATGCAAATATTGTATCTTCTTACTGAAGCTTTAAGAGCTTTGGTACTGCGCCAGACAGCTCAAGCGCCGGAGGTGGTTTTTCAATATAACTCCTTGATAGTTAACAGCAAGGGAGGGGCTGAATTGTACATTGATTAACACTCATCATAAATGCCATCCTTTCTATTTCCATTCCCAATTGATCCAGATCTCTATGAACAAAGGAAGCAGATTTGCAAAACGTTTTCAGAAATGCTACAGATCTCAAAATACCAACAAACAATTAATATGGCAACATGTGAAAGTTTCCCTCTAATCTCATATTTTTTTCCTTCCCAAAAGGATTTTTTAAAAATGTATTTGTTTTTTTAAAGTATTAAGGCCACAGAAGTTGTCCAAGACAAAGGCAGTTAGCTGTCTGCCTTCTCAGGCCTGTCTTGAAATTTAGGGTTTTGGGGTGTTTTTTGCTGGGGCGGGGGGCAGGGGATTGTGCGTGTGGTGTTTTTCTTTTTCCCCTTCCCCTAAAATCACAACAGAAATGCAGAATGAAAAGGCAAATCACACACACCGAATGCCATGCTGGAATCTTTCTAGGGTATGAGAAACACATATTCTAAAAATATCCCCCGAAAGCATGAGCCGGAATATTGCTGTGATGTGAGAGAAAAGCAGTGCTGCATTTCCTTCCGTACCTACCAGGCCTCTTTCAACTACTTGTTTCTCTACAAAACTTGGTAGCAGGATGTGGCTGAAACCCCTCTCACCTCTCCCCAACATAAACAGCGAGCTCTAGAAGAAAGAGTTGGTCACCATCCAAGTTCTCTTACAAAACCTGTTTTGATTTCTCTTTGGAATCAAGACTTGCTATGCTCAATGGTTCAAAACATAAAAACCAAGTGCAAGTCAATTAGCGTTTCATGAACATTAGCGGAGATGAGAAAGAGCGAGGCTGGGACACCCTACTTTCAGTACATATATCCTCAAGGCAAGAGTCACCACAGGGTAGAAACTCCCTGCCATGCCAGCATACTACTAAGAGCAGCAGGACCTTCTGAGGCAGGTTCAAGAAGTCCAGAGCAGACAGTTGCAGGGATAGTTTGTACACTAAGACTTTGTCTTGAATGCCCACTGTGAGGAATGTATTTCAACCTTTGAAGCACCAGGCTTCATATCTCTTCCAAATATTTTCTTGTTAATGGCTGGGGATAGCGCTAACAAAAAAGAACAGCCAAGCAAAAAGATTCACAAAAACAATGGCTAGAATAAACTGGGACTAAATTAGGAGCAGACTCACTAAGAAATTCCTGAAGGTTAAGGCCACAAATGAAGAGCGTTTACATACTGACCTTCCTACAAACCCTTACAGACAAAAAGTGGGGTCTGAACCAAAGTGTCTGGAATAAAGTGTGAATATGTTTCCTTATTGGATTAAAAAACCACATTTGTGTAATACTTGTGAGAGCTCAGAATCAGATCTTGCAGCTCACTGTAAAACAGGCATCACTGTACTGAGGGATTTCTGGGGTTCTGTGATGTATTTTTAAAGAAAACTTACAAGTTCTGCGAGGGCGAGTCAGCAGCAGGAATGCACAGATACTTCAGTCCCTGCGTAAAGAAGCAAAAAGGAATGAGAAGAAAATATCCAAGTTAAATACATTTATCTACCACCGCACAAGTCCTGCTCTAGACTGGTGCAGTTTTATTGACTCTGAGGAAGGCACACCATTATGTGGACAAGCAGAGATCATCTCTACGCAGCCAGATTTTAAAACACTGTTTTCACATCTGTTTTGTTGCTAAGACACCAGCACATAGCTTAATCATGCTTCTCTCAAGGCCCCATAGCAAGCTTTTTAAAAGAGAAGCATCTTTACTAAAAAGGTGTAAATCTCTTTTTCAAAATCTTATTCTTCTTACATTTCTAGTCAAACTAAGTTACACCTTCTCCTGCCCTTCCCTTTCTCTGAACGGATGCTACAACCTAAAATTGTGATAAGCAATTTCTTTTGATCCCATGCAATCATTTTTCTTTACCTAGTTGATAAACCAAACAAAACACATTTCAGAGAAGAAACATGTTTCTGGTGTAGGTTTTGGTTTTTACTTTTGGGAAAATTCAAGAAGGACAACTGTAAAACTCTTACTTTTCTTCCACAAAGTTAGCCTCACTTTCTTAGACAGCTATCATAGTAAGTTACAAGATCAATTAGAGAAGTTAGATAACCATTTCTGATGCATTAAAAATGTTACTGGGTATATGTAAAACAGCACTACAATCATACCCTACTGCTTTGCATTGTCAATGCTCATTTTAACTGTCATTTTATTTTCAAAGCTTGTTTTGCTCCTATGACTGTTAAGAAAAAGAACGTTTCTGAAAGCATATTTAGTTAACTTCTCAAATAGGACTTCCAAGAATATAGGTTGCAGCTCAGGCACACAAACACTAAATCGTTCACTGAACGTCTTTTGACTTACCTCAGATGCAGAGTTATGAATTTTTTAGATGTACTTGTAAAGATAAGAATTCACAGCAAAAGGTCTACCATAAAATGCACCTTAGTTTATCTTTCTGTAACAATGCCAACCCTTGTAACGATCCTGCATGTTCAACAACACACACGGACAGTCACGCATTTATGTATAAGAGATCCTTTGCCAACAAGGTGGAACACAACATGCATCTACCAGGCATTTCATTTGCCAGCTGGGGTGGCGGGGCGGAATTTTCATTGCCCAACTGTGACGGCTACCTGAAGCAGCATCTTCTCCAACACCACCTTTGCTTTGCTGGCTCAGAAACCCCTCTTTATTTCCCCTGCACACACTTTGTTACTTCACTTGCCACCTCACACCAAAGAACAATCCCTTTTATAAGGGTCCTGAGCCCTGGCACCACGACACACCATCCTCTGCAAGATGCATGAACTTCACCACTATGTCAGAAAGGATGTGGTGATACCTCACCCCCATCTCTTCACCACCACTTACAGATGGCACCAGCCATTTTCTCAACTCAGCAGAACCCCTTCAGCCAGTGCCTTCTTCACAGCCACACAGATTTGAGAGCCTGCCCTGTCCCCACCATGCTTTACCAGACTTCCTCCTTCTGACAGGCCATCCCCAGCATTGCCACAACCAGAAGAGAGTTGCTTCTGTCTATGGCCTTCTAGTTTGGGAAAGGCAGAATCAGAGCAGGGAAGGCTCTGCAGACAGTGCTAAGTGTGGAGACAGAGATGTGGCAGTGCCTGACGAGGGAGAATGCACCACGAGGACAACACCAAGCCGGTGACAGCACGTGGCATTTTGCGTGAGAGCTGCATGGCAAAATGCAGTTGAGGGGGGAGAGAATAAGAATGAAGTCAGCTTGCAAACCAAAGCAGCTTGCTGCCGGAGGCAACGGCATCAATAACTAACAGTCCCTCCTGCCTTGTACCAGGAGAAGGGATGCCTGCTGTGGGAAACCAGGATGGCTCCACAACCATAAGCTGATCCACAACAGCTTGCACAGATACATTCATTTAGAAAGACAACGTAGCAGTAATACACATATTGACAGGCTGCTGAGCCAAGGATGATAATTATATTGTGACAGATCAATTACGATAATAACCATCTTGTATGACGCATCTGAGAGGTTTATCTCAGACACTAGTATCACTTCAAGTGAGTCACTCCAGTAGAACGAGGGCCTGTGACCTGAAAGTAAATTTACATGCTATTCTTTCCCCCCCACCTCTAGGCAACTCCATGCCACTAACTCTGCACCACCAAGAGGAAAAAACAGGAAGAAAATTGAAGGTAGGAGATGGGTTGACCGCTGAGCACACTATATGCCAGAAGGTTCGCTCCTTCAGCATGCACTGACGCAAGTTGTTCCACAGATTTCAGAAGCTATGGCACGTGCTGAGTGCTTTTCACAGGCTGAGTGCAGAGGGGCTTTCAGATCATGTTCACTTTAAAAGCAGAAGTAGCACCAGCACAAGTTTAAGACCCACAATGTTCTTTTTTTGTCACGGCTGGCTAGTTCCCACTACCACAAGCGAGCATGAAACTAGCCTATGAGAGACCGCACATGGTACTGAATGGCTCATCCAGAGCCTGATCCTGGAGGTCTTCAGCACTTAAAACTTCCAGCGAAGCCCACAGCACACTTTCCACTACTGTGCTCACAAATGCTCAGCATCAGCCTATTAGCCTTATTAATACAGCTTCTCAGACAGCAGACGGTTAAAGTTACCGAAATTTGGTATTTTGACCAATGCATGTCACTTGTACGGTGTTTTGGAAGGCTGTGGTGATGGACTCCTCCCTGTGAGGAAATAATCACACACTCAACTCAGAAATAGTTAGAGGTGGGATTTCAAAAGTACTGTGCAGTGACCTAACCTGACTCCCACAAAAATCAACAGTGAAACTCTCAGTGACTTTGACCCAAGCACAGTTTGGCCAGAGTTGGTAAGTCCTGAGGATCCCACCCTACCATCAAGTTTTGCTTCTCTTGGTTGAAATAATAATGATAATAATAGGATCAAATATCATT
Organism: Gavia stellata; assembly: GCF_030936135.1. Classification (NCBI taxonomy): domain Eukaryota; kingdom Metazoa; phylum Chordata; class Aves; order Gaviiformes; family Gaviidae; genus Gavia; species Gavia stellata. The sequence continues at coordinate 93,031,714 of NC_082596.1, forward strand.
CGTCCTAACTGGATACCTGAAATACAACAATGACACAAGATTGCTTGGGGCAGGTATTCATAAATGAGACTCCGGGGATTTTCTGTGTAGATATTCAATGTCGATCCCTGGAATTAGCTTTTCCTCACATATGCTGAACAGGCTTTCTTTTTTAAACATACTGGCAATAGGAAGATACTTAATTACTGAACCCTGCTGTCTGTGATGGGTTTTTTTGTAAAAAAACCTACCCAGGATCAGAATATTATTTGTATATTTGTGCCTCAAGACGCTGCTGCCCTTCCTGTGCACATACCCTGCAGATAACATCTAAGAAATGTCCCAAAGGGACCTTTCAAAGCAGAACAGTTTATGCCAACCGAACAAGTAAATACCTACAACATTTTAGACAGGGTACTAACATGCAAGAAAGACAGACACATCACTGTTTTATTACCTAGCAGCTTTGTTTGCCATTCTAAAACTGCAAAGCAAAACGTATAAGAAGGCAACAATCACTGAAACAGCAACTAAAATAGAATAAGCTAAATCAAAAGATTGTTGAAGAGTCAAGCAGACCAGCTCCTAGTGAAAATTTCAACAGGCTCCAAATCAGTACCTAGTCTGCAGTTTCATGAAACAAACTTGAATCTGGTTGCAGATGCACTATCCAAAGTTGAACCAAAATTGCATATTAATAACGATGGGAAGACAAATACAAATTTGATGTCAACCATATGGACGTCTTTATTTTAGTTATTATTTTTACATTAACTCTGTTTTGTTCCCTGGGAATGACATTTGTCTAAAAATTATTCAGTGGAGGGAGGACAGAACAACTCAAAACAGGTATTGTACCACTTCACCACACACACTAAATTAGGTGCCACAGAACAGCTACTCATCCCAAAACATGGTATCTGTTCAAAGCAAAGAGAAAAGCTTGCAATTATAAAAACTGATGAAAAGAGAAATATTGTTTTAGATCCTACATGAGTAATACATCCACTTTATTTATTGAATACTGCTGCTAATATATTGTTATTCAAACATTTCTTCAGCTGACAGCTGTGTCAGTCCTGTCTTAACTCTCCCAATAAGTTTTTTGTCCCAGATCACCCATTAAAAAAAAAAAACCCAAACAAAAAACCACAATCCAACCTTTTTAATTAAACAAAAGTTATGTATATTCTCAGGTAATAAAATGTTCCATACATATGGAATGTGTTCAAACCCAAGCTCCTAGGTCAATGAGATGCTGAACACAGCTTTCTTCTGCTCATCTCAATTCACTACTACTTTCCACTTGTTACTTTTAAATCATTGCTCACTTTCCTTTCTCCATCAATCACCTTTACCACCAAACACTCCTACCTTCCAACACACACACACTTCTCGAAACTTTTTCCGTATTATTCACAGGATGATCCTAACTGATGCCCTCAAATAAAAGCAGCACTCCCATTTCTTTTGGTGTATTCAACCTGTTAAGATTAACCTGAAAAATCAGTAAAATAAAATATAATTTACTTTTCTGTTTTCTGTTTCAGCAGACAGAGTAACCACCAAAACTAGATTTCTGTCTCTCTTAGGCCCTGAAACTAAATGCTACAGTTAAACCGATACAGTGAGAGCTAACAAAACTAGAGCAAGTATTCCGATTTCAAGATTGTCAAAGTTGAAACAAGCGAGAGTAAAGTAAAATTTCTAAAATTCACTGTTATTTGAGAAACAACGACAACACTTGCACAATTTCATCACAGATTCTAGAACGAAGTCAGTTCTGCTGCAGTGAATATCGAGGTATTAAAACCAAAAAGGTTTAGGTGCACACATATATATGCAGCTGTTTTACATTACAGTTAATAAGGTATTCATGGAATTGCAGTAGTTTTCCAATTTCTAATTACTTTAGAGGTCAATCTACTAAGATTGCAAACTGAAGAGTTATCTCACATTTGGAAAAGGCAGTAAGACTATAGAACACCACCTTGCTAATATCACTAGCTTTTTAAAAAGATAATTAAATCTTTGTTATTAAATCCAGTATTTCATGAAGTGTGCAGGAAACGTCGCAGTCCATTTTCTTAAGGAACACTCTGTTTCTATTCTACTTACCTATAATCTATTTTAAAAACTCCAGCTTCATTTTAACTAAACTTGTAAAAACTGGCATTTGGGTCTTTTTAGTAGAACACGCAGAATTTTACAGTAGCAAAATGACACATCTCTCAGTGCTACATGTCAAATAATGGGTCAGTGACTGAGAACAGGATCTCTGAAGAGCACACACAAATTTAATTGCACAATACCAAGAATAATTTTTGCTCCAAACAGGGTAAGGTGCAAAGAACAGTACTGTGAGACAAATGCAGCATCTATATGGATGATTGTTCCTTTGTAATGATCAAAGATGTTCTGAAGTCATTTAAGAATGATGCTCAGTTTGCTTACACACTAAATTATACTAACATACAGTTCATCCGTGAAAGAAAGCTGTCCAGCGTTTTTTTATATAAAACTGAGTACTCTAGCAAAACACTATGCATGAGAATAAAAGGAAGGACTAGAAATGCTATTCATTATTTCATGTTTAGTGGGTTTTCCAAGTAATATTTTTTACAAATGTTCTTCAGAACATTATCTCTGCCACTGCTTTATATACAGCATTTTTGAGGTTCTAGTTAGCACTGGAAACCTGAATCTAGAACTTCAGAGGTTAAAAGGCAAAGAGAAGGGGAAAGAACCTCAAATTACAAAATTTCTGTTCTCCAAGGGCAGGGGGTGGGGGGAAGAGGTTGTAAAAAAAAAAAGTTTAAAAAGAGCAGGATTGTATTTTTGGCATTAAACCTCTCTATTTAAATTTATGTAAAGATACCATCAACGACTTCCAAGAAATTTTTTTTTAAACCTAAACCCCTAAACTTAAATTTGTGAACCCAGATGCAAATAGAAAACCTCCAGCACCTGGCAAGTTCTTTCAGGTTAGTCAAAAACCATGTGTTAATTTGAGTCGTCATATCAACAGATGAGGGCAGGAGGACTTATTTTTGTTTAGGGGCATTTCAGCAAAAAATCTAAAGTGGGAAACAGCCAGCACAAAGCTTCCTCAAGCCAAACCAACAAGAGTTTATCAAGGGTTTTGTCCAGTAATGCACCAAACTGAACCTGCTAAACTGAAAACCGTTCAACCGTTTGTTTGTCCTTTCAGTTACTTTCTGTAGCAATCACCATTGGTGCTGATTTTATTAATGACTCATAGAAAATACATTTGTGTTTCAGCAAAAAACAACCACTAATTGACTTTAGTGAACAACACACTCGAGTTTGGTTTTGAAAAATATTATAAATGAAATTGAAATTACATGAAGAATATGAACAACAGAAAGCAGGATGCTCCTGCAGTAGAATTTATACACTTGGTTTGTGTTATCTGGAATAATACAGTAGTTTTTACAAGTCATGGGGGTTTTTTGCAGTGTTTGGTCATGGTTTTCTTAGGAAGTAGTCTCAGTGACAAGTCAAATCATTAAGGGTGGAATGTGCCAATCACAAATATAAAGTGTCCTGTTAAAGCCCTGCTTCCCCATCTCTCCTCTCTATCACCCTTTCTAAAATTATAAGAGGGGAATGTTGAAGAGTTAAGGAATTTACTTTACTTGCACAAAGAGCTGCACATATTATTTCTAATTCTAACCTTGAATTCCAATTCTAACCTGGCTCATCTGAAGAAATGCAGAGTGGGAGAAAACACTAATGATTTTATACTAAATTGTGGCTTATCTCCTTTAGGACACACCAAGACCATTTACAGGACTACATACTTCAGCTGAGAGGAAGGACTGTGTTAGTCTGCCCTGACTAGATGACGTATTCAAGCCCCCAGGCATGTCAGGGCATATCTAACATCTGAGCACTACCTATCACACTTGGTCCCTGAACCCGCAAGGGGATCTCCGAGTACTGCCATAAAACAATATATCCCACCTGCCTCTTTCTTTCAGGGAATGCTGGAACATGATCACTACACCTCTGGAATACGCTCACATTACAAGCAGGGGTATTAACACACTCTCCACATCATCTCCTCTGCACAGCACGGGTCAGAGCATTTGCTCTGTTCTGGTCGACACTGTACCCAAGCAATGAGAAACACCAGGCGTTCGCTGCTCTGAACACCTCTCGTGCAACAGCTTGCCACTGAAAACTTCAAATGGTCCTCATCCTCTCCTCCCTGCTATCCGCCACTACAGGAACGCGCTTCCCCTGACACCGCTGGTGCGTGCTGAGCGATTCAAACAACGAACTAATTCAGCGCATCACCACAGTGGCCTCTGCCAAGGATACCTCATGATGAAGGCCTGGCCTGACACACTTTAAAAGCCGCTTTGTGGAAGTCTCTTGGAGGCTTCATAGTGGGCTACCGAAGTAATTTTTGAAGAATTAGTCAGAGCTCTGAACTTCACAAGCAGCGCCAAAGCCAGACAGGGCATTACTTCAAACTAGAGAGAATCTTCTGGTGCTGCTACACCTGAAAGAAAAATGGTAGCTATTTTGCTCAGCATGGTCTTCTGAAACATCTCATGAGGGGAAACCCTTACCATGAAAAGGCAGTGAAACAGCATAGAAGAAAGTTAAGTTTTTTATTAGAAGAAGCGCTTGTATACTTCCTCTTGATGGTAGCATAAAGGCTGAAAATTGACAGCTTCCAGCACTGGTGATAGAAGAGCTTAGTGCTGTAGATGGAAATGCAACAGTCTGACTTGACTAAATTATTAATTTGCAGAGCTGATCTTTATACAATAGCAATGACCTTGCGATATGATATTAGCAACTCTGATTTTGAAGGCTGTCTTGCCATCTCCCTCTTTAATAGCTCCCATAAGTCTTGGGGCTAGATACCAAAGACAGCAGAGCCTGTGCAGAGAACATGTTACCCAGCCATACCCAGCAGGGACTTCTCTCATCATGTCATCAAGATGCAATTTTCATATATGAATGGCCTCCTACAGCTCCAGACTTCTGTATGCTATCCAATGTCATAACACGGTTTTAACATACTGGTGGTTCTCACTTGCTGAGCAGCATCTGTCCAGAATTAGCATATGCTTTTTTCTAAAATAAAAAAGAAAAAAGAAGAAAAAAAAAAAGAAAAAAGCAGGGCTGATTGGTTTCCCAATATTCCCCTATTTAGTTATTTCATGTTGAGCAGTGATATGCTTCAGAGTCCAGACAAATGATTTCTGGACTGGTGTCTGTGTGAAGATATTCCTTTGGATTACAGAACCAAAGAAGAAAGCACTAAGGCAGCTTTCAGCACTTCCAGAGTTATCAGCGCAGGGAGCTGGGGACACAACACAGGAATATTTTCTTTTGTTTTAGCACACGGGTAATCCCTGTTATACACACACACAAAAATTAAGTCAGTCCAGAACGTGCAACCGTGAGAGAAAGAAGTTTCCACAAACTGGTGATGGAAAGAAAGAATTAGAAAACTAAAAGGAGGCTATTCCCCTTCAAAGCTTCAGTAAAAGCTCCCCCATAGTAAGCCTCATCACATGAAGTGCTAACAGCAGATATGATAGGTTTCTATAGCAAAAACCAAAACAGCTGCAAAAAGACTACCCACGAACTCTGCTCAGCAGATTACTTAGACTGTGCCAGAGCTGCCAGTTCAGTTCTTCTATAGCTTAGTTTGCATTCCTTTTCTAAAAAACTGCACATGTAGTCTAAAGATCATCTGTAAACATGCAAGACTATCATACCCAGCTAAAACTGCATTATGATTTACAACACCCAGCCAGGCTTAAAAAATATTAAACAAGATTCCAGATCTTAATGCAAGCTGATATGAATGCATTATCTATACTAGGTCTGCAGGCTATGACCGTTTGATCTTAGAAACATTTCTCAGTTTTTGATAGGTATTCAGTCGTTTAGATCTTCACTTTCCTCCAAAGGTCTGGATTTACCAGCCAGTCATACACTTTTTTTTTTTTTTAATTCATAAGCTTTATCCAGCACTTCCTCTTGTGATTTCCCCAGCTGCAACTTTCTCATCCTTAACACCTTATAAAACAGGTATATCACAGCATTCAGCAGAGATAAGACTGGTGCAGAGAATTTATACAGCTTCTCCGTACCATCCTTATTTTTCTACAACTTCTATTCCTCACACTTACTGGTTCTGTTCCAGTATCTTTTTGTTGCCTGTATTCTAATAATGCATTTGACTGTTTACTCAGGGAGTATGAAAGATTGTTCTAAAAGATCAGCACAGATTTTTTTTAACTGTGCTCTTCCCTTTCAGTCCAGCTTCTTAGATATTGAGTATTTGAAACCCTATTTCTACTCTGATTAAAACTTCAAAATTTGCAAAGAAATAAAAAAATCTAAAATTCTTTGCAAGATGACCTGGCCTGTGAAGCTTTTTATTTTCAAAGATACAGTTCATTTAAGTTGTGCTGGCTGCACAGGCTAATAGACTGGACAAGAAAGATGCTTAGTTCAGTCAGCAATTAGCTCTTCTCTACCTCCCCCACCCCTCCACCCACCTACCATATCAACACTTATTTAGGTAGTCATCAATTCAGGAAAAAGAAGCGGAAAACCACTGGTCTGGAGATAGCATGTACCAGATTAAGATGATATTGTTAATGGCATCAGAATACAAAGAAAAAAGAATAAATAACTGTCCTCTGTGGGTGCTCTGGCTAACTATGCAGTATGAGAGGGAAAACCCATAATGTATAAAGCTAGTATCGTAAGAAAGTTAGAGAAAAAGAAGAGTGGATGTTTCATAGGCATCACAGAGTATTTTTTCAGCAACCAGAAGACATTATTGCAACATTCAAGAAATTCCATATGGTGCTTTAAGGTCATTCTTTTTGTTTGGAGAAGAAATTCCACAAATGGTAAGACTTGAAACAGAACCATCTAGTATATGAGTAGCACAGGGACACAGATTGGCTATTCACATGAAATGGAGATGCCTACAACTTATGACAGCTTTGGTACTGGGCAGAGAGAGATGACAATACGCCCCAACCCAAAAAAGTGCATGTTTTTTTGGGATTTCATTTATTTGTACTTCATCCAAATGACTTTAATTGAAACTGTCACATATACTGATATACTCTTTCCTCATCTGAAAAGAACAACACAATAAAAATAAAAACAAAACAAATATTCTGTAGCAACAGAAACGAAAGAAAGAAAACTGACATGCATATAGAAGCAGCACACATGCAAAAGCCTACTCTTAATGCAATTTGTCGTAAACAGAGCGAACAATTGAAAGCTTTTGTGGCAGAGGACAGTACACGAATGCCCAGATAAACTCTTGTTGATTTAAGATCTACATCACTGTGATCGTTACGATGTCTCCAAGATGAGTGCAGCATACAGAGCTTCCCGTGATGCAGCAGTGGTCTGTCTGATAATGATAATGCTATAAATAAATTCATGCCAAAGGACTCCACAACCACAGGCAACTGGTAACAGGATTCATACATTTACTAGATCAAACCTCTGGTGCAGGTCAAAAGCAACAGCAAAATTGCTAGTAACTGACAAGTGTGTGGTGGACCGTGTGAAAGAAGCTGGCAGTTTCAGTCCATTTCCTGATTGATGGACAGGTGTCTACAATGCACACAACAGTCATCACAACTGGCACCTCAAAGCATCTCAGACGGACCAAGGGCTGTGCAATGCTCTGACTGTAAAGTGCAAAGCTCAGAGACCTCTGTAACCCAGCCTTACTTGATTCAACTTCCACATAAAAATGGAGCACGTGAGAAAATCCACTGTTGCCTCTGGCAATATATTTCAGCAATTACTTACCCTCACGGTTAAAGCCTTGTTTACTTTCAGTCGGAATCTGTGTGACATCGTTTGTCAGCCACGCATATCACGCTGTTCTCTAAGGTGGGTTCTTCACATGGGAACCCACAGACTGTCATCAGACCATCCGTCTCTCTTTGTGGATAACTCCTCTCTGGGACAGGGCTTGAATGACTGTCTGACCAGAAGACCTTCTAGCACCCCTTCGTCCCCCAGGACTCATGCTGTATTCCCTCCTGCATTACACATAGCAATCACCACCCAACGCACTGGAGGAAGCATTCTTGCTTTTGCCAGTATTTAAGCGTGTGTGTGTATGTATGTGGTTGGGGGGAAGGGGAGGGAAGGGTAAGAGTGAGGATTAAGGATGCTGCAAGTTCAGCTGCTTGGACTTAACTGTCCACCACAGCACGCCCTTTCCAGAATGGGATGCAGCTGTTTTCAAGCAGCTGCACAATCCACATCAACATCCTATTTGGTTTGGGCCCACATTCATCTCCATGTAACATCCCCCAGAACAGGGTCAAACACCTGGAAAATCTGCAGAGGAACACTCTTAGCTTCAGAGGACCTGCAACCAGATTCTTATAGGCAAGATTAACAAGATTTGCCTTTAACTTCTTCACCTAGGTCAACTGGCACAAAATTTGTTAGACTCCAGATCTAATGCAGCAGAGTAACACCTAGCTGGCATCCTTTGAAGCAACAGGAGGAAGAATTGCTCAGGATTAGTTAAAAGTGCTTCCACATTCTCTGTGGGTTCTGACTGACTGCACCAGCTTGGTTAGGATATATGGCTATCACAAGTCAGATCTTTTGGTCTCCAACCCCAACAGCTGTTTGTCCCAGCTTTAAAAAGGCAGTTCTACCAAGAGATCCAACAAAGTCACTGCCAGATACACTATTATTTAAAGCACACTCTGAGATATCTGTTTCCTCATCCGCCTTCCAGTGTCTCTCACATTCTGAACAGATTTCAAAACCTGAATTAGCTGAGAAATAGATTAGAAAGCAAGTGGCAAGAAACCTAAGTATTCTCCTCTGTATACGGCTTTCGTGTGGATTTATAAAACATCTGTGAGTGTTCCGTGGGCAGCCATCCAAAGTGCTCTGGAGGAGCCAACTTGTTTCACCAGGGCTATTGCCTCTGTGGGAACACACATGATGCTGTGGGACACCACTCTTACTCAAGAGGTGACTTCTGCGCATCTGAAATAACAAACCTTGTTCCACGTAGCATGCAGTCCTTTCTCTTGGGACACGTCACCAGCTACCTATATTTTTTTTCTGATGAAGTTACAAATGAGCATCCTTAAACTACAAAACGCTTACCTAAGTGGTTAAGATCCTGTGTAGCAATGGTGTACTTCATTGGAATAATAGCCTCAGGATGCTCTCTAAATATAAATTAATTTCAGGCTTGGTTTATTAGAGGAAAAATTTCCTTGAAACAGTTTATACAAAAAGAACTAAGGGGCAATACTGCAATACAGTTCAGGCCAGATTTTGGCAAATTCCTTCCAGTCTACATCACTTGAAGTCTTACAAAACAATTCTATGCCTTGCACTTAATGCAGCCTGTCAATGTCTAAAGGTATAAAAAAAGTCTTAGAATCCAATTGATTTTTAAACCTACTTTTTCCAGCATGAAAGTACACAATAACTTCCTAAGGCCAAACTTTGATTATGAGCCACTCATAAATCAGACATCCATGAAGGTTTGTAAATGATCATTGAGATAATGTCTGAAACCAAATTTCAATAAGAAAACATTCTTCTTTGGTTTTGGGTTTTTTTTAAAGTTACTTCTCAATAGACACACACTATGAAACCTAAACCGATAAAACAAGTATTTTTTGTGAAACTCTTCAATCATTTTGTAGTAAGTTGGTAAGCTATGAGGAACTAAAGCAACATATATTCAAATACTGCAGTATATAAAGCATAGAGGAAAGCATACTTTTTAAAAGGTACTGTGAATATTTTAAACACAATCAACTAAAAGTGGTCTGTAACATCACAGAGAGGGGCAATGCTGTAAGTTACTAAAGTAGAAAATAATTTTACGATCTGTAGCAAGTTAGTGTTCACCACATACACTGATGTTTGCTTTTATTTCTTGAGTATGGACCATGAAGACAAATTGGTCATTTTCATTCTCTACCCACCATCACCAGCTTTAAGCACTGTATCAGAAGTATTACTGCATCAAAACAATCATTACTGAAACTTCAAAATCTTAGAAGCAAGATGTGGGTAATTTGTCACCTCTTTGAGAGCTAAGGTATGCATCCATAGTCATTTGTTCCACAGACAGCCAAAAAAAGGCCAAATTCTCTTTAACAACATGTTACTACAACACTATTGAGTTTTCAATATCTAAAAACACTTACTTTCCATGGCTTGCACCGAAAACTTTGTTTAATGAAATGTTTGTAGCATTTTCTATAGGTTGACTAGGAAATACTTGAGATAAAATATGGTTAGCAAAAGACAAATGCAACTACCACACTCCAAGAAAAGGCAGCTTTTTACAGATGATCAACATTCACATAAATACACACACACAAAACAGGGAACCTCAGGAAAAAAAAATTCTCATACCACTGCAATTCCATATTTAAAGGTCTGAATAACATCAGATGGATTTCTGAACACAAATGTAAGACCTCACTTTCCAAGAGTGAAATCTGGGGGGAAAGGGGAGAGGGAGACACGTAGGAAAAGCATTCCCATTTGACTTCAGTGGACTTGAGAACAAGCCCCAAGGACAATGTGGATACACAAGCTGTAAAGAAACCTACCTACAACCTGGCAAAGATGTAAATAACAAAGGAAGTAACACAACCTAACAGGTCTTTTCTAGGCCCTTGTTCCTAAACAGAAGCATTTATTTGCAAACAAGCAACACAGTAAGACCATGAATGATAAAGTAATTAATAGTCATCTCCGCTCCCAAATAAATGGAACTTGCAATCCTTCCACTACTTTAAGAACTAGAGAAAAAAGTTTTAACTGTTGTTTTCCAGATCACCAGCACATAAAGGAGTATATTGCATGCTGAGAAAATAGAAGACACAGCTGGAGAAATATTTCTTTTAGGTGCAGGAGTGAATAAAGGAAGTCCATCCTCAACAAGCCACTACTTGTTCCCAGGTCACTGTAACTTTCGAGACCCTATTGTGCAGACTGAGAACAGATCTGGGTAAATATAATCCTTCATGCCTTTTGTGGGGGTAGCTAGAGGAAGAAATGGTGACTTGGTTATATTTAACCCACAAAAGCTCCCAAATCTATTTACCATGCAGCCCCACAAACAGATGCACCACCACAAGTGAGGCGGTGGCATGTGGGCTGCCAAAACTACCACCACCACAAGAAACACTGGCCTGAGGCTGCAGCTGATCTGTGCCATAATTAGTCTTCCTACTTTTCTAATCATGATAATAAAACAAAGCTTGCTCCTATTCGTTTTAGAGAACAGCACCCTAGAGGAAACATTACATCTTCCTTACTCAGTACAACTGTTTCTCTCTTCAACTAAGAGCGGGCTTGAAATTCAGTATGTTTCAGACTTAAGCATCAGGCACAATAGAAGTCAACAGCTAAAGTTCTGCTTCAACACACTTCTCAGTTCAAGGTCAACCCTGAATTCACCATTCACTTGATTTTAATCATGACATACTAGGGGCATCTTTTGTTCAGCTTACCTATTGACTTGCCTGGGAGAGGTGGCAATTCTGTAGTTTAAGGGCTGAATTCACTAGAGACTTTTTACGTTAAGAGAATGAAAAGCAGAGATTCCCAGCAGCATCTGAGGGGCAACACCAGTAACTGCCCTACCCACTATTTTGCCGTATTTCATGAAAAGTGGAATGCAGGGAAGGAATAAACAAATTTAAGGGGACAACAGTTCCCAACATAAATCAAATAGCAGGATTTTAAGGTGTAGCAAAGCCCAGCCAAACTCCCCTCCTTCCAACATAAGCTGGCATAAAGAAGAAAGCACAACAGCCCAGTGTGGGAGGCCCGCAGCCTGATCCCAGCTCTTTCACTGCTCAAGATGACACAGCAAGTCAAGTCATTTCAGCTCTTCAGATCAGCTTCCCTTCAGCAAAACGTGGCATAATACTTCATGTTAAAGTGCTGGAGACCTACAGATGCTCTGCTCTATTAGATGTATTATATGAGGGAGCACAGGTTCCTCCCATACCGCAAGCCTAAATAAGGCTATTTTACACAGAAAAGGACTGCAAACCTCTTACATAAGCACCTGCTATAAAGATTCAAGAAAGGGGCCCAAGGACAAAGGAGGGTTGGTAGTGGGGAAGAGGGAGAAGGAATGTTGTTGTTTATGCGATGCTTGAACTCCACACAGAAGGAAACTTACCTTTACTATTAATAACACAATCCCGTTATTGTGGTTTTTACATATATATTATTGCATTATATATATTGTGTGATATATATATCCCCATAGATGTGTTATATATATTGTGTTATATAAATAATATGTATTTGTCAGCTAGATTTCTTGTTGTTATAACAGCAGCAACAACAAAATCTGTGACTCGATCCCAAAACTACAGCTGTCAAACATTTCCACAAGAAAAATCAGTCTCAAAACACCAATTGTACAGAACAAGAAATTAACCCCAAGATGACTATAACAGTCAACTGCAAAGTAAGGATTTACCATGGAGTCTCCCACACCTCTTACCTCGAGCATAGGGCGGGCACTGTCGTGGATTGAAAGAATGTGCGTAATGTTATTCTTACTCAATTGCTCTACGTCTCGGGCATCTGTGATGAAGGGAAAAAAGGAAGAGAATTTCTTTAATCTCTTGAAATAGCCTACTCCCCTTCCCCTTGTGCATGTTGAAAATCACTTATCACTGGTACATTTCTTTTTGAAGCTTCATAAAGTAAAGCAAAACCCCAAATGCAGCTGTTCTAGAACACCATCATCAGGGCGGGTAACGGGAAGACACACTTCTAACTCCAAAACAAATTATATTCTATATAAAGAACAAGCTTAAGTGACTCAGGAATGTGTTCTTAAGTCAGAAGTTTCATGTATTTTGCATCTGAAATATAAGTCTGTGTATGCCTGTGTGCAGGTGATGGCCATCTGAACAAGCAGTCAGAACTGTACAAGAAATAGCTTACCTCCTCTCTACCCACAAATCCCCCTTCAGGAGATATATTTTCACTTGGGAAATAGACCTTGTGATATCCAGGTCTGAGAAGTGAAGCCAACCGTATCACTTGAATTGAGGTATTAATGGGCAAGCCAAAACAAGAACTAGATTCATACTTCCTGCGGACTAGTAGGGAAAAAGTACATTTAGCCAATACATACCCTAATTTTAAGTCCGAAGAGAGATACAGATGATAAAGATATCGAATGTATGAAAAAGCAAAACACTACAGCAAGGAAGTGCAGTTGTGAAAAGGTGGTTCCTAGACCTGTAACCAAGGGGTTTCAAACATTCAAAACTGGAAAGCAAACTGGGGCGACTGAAAATTTGATGCTAGATACTGCGAAAGCATACGTTTGTTTCTATGAGAAGGAAGGTAAAATAAATTATCTCTCATCAGTAAGGAACTTTCCCCATACTAAACGATTAGCATGCCAGAAAGTGACCTCGAAGAACCACTAATACAGGTAAAAATTAGTTTTTGTCCATTTACTTTTGACCTTTTTGCTTGAGAATGGCACAGCACACCATGGCAATTACAGCAGTGGTTTTGTGATGCGAACACCTGCCTTCCAAATCTGCCCATACAATCTGTTCACATTAGCCTGGTTGCACACAAAAAAAGAGCACTGACCACAGAGGTTTCAAACCGGCTCTCTCTAGGTACAAAAATAACAATAGCATCACCTGTACATACTTTATGTACGTGCAAGAGTTCAATTAGCATCTCTTGCTTCATCTTATTCCACTCTATTACAAAGTTTCAATGCCTTTTCTACATCACAAAGGAATTGGACATTTAATTATACTGCCCCATAGATAAGATCCACGTGAGCACAATAAAAGGCAATAAAATTTAAACCTAATCCAATTATGAAAGCTTCTCTATAAGGCTAATAAAATAGAGAAAAGAGTCAAAACTGCCTTGATTGCACTTGCTACTGGTCAAGCCTGCACAGTCAACACAGATGCCTAATCTTTCAGGAGATAATTAACACAAATTCCATCTGAAACAGAATTAAGGTCTAGTTTCACAGAACAATTAAAATTTCCTAGAAATCTCAGAGTGAGCATTTCAAAGAAACAATGCTAATGTTTGCCAGGAGAGGTCTTCTAATCCACCTGATCTTCAGATTTTTCAACAGTTTATGGGACAGTCTTGATTCCTCAGAAAACACTTAAGCAAGCAATGGTTTGGAATCCCAGAAACCAGCCTAAGGGTCCCTAAAAATCACTGCTTTCTGTTCTCCGGCGGCTAAGGGCAGATTTCAGAGCCTGCTGGCTGGAACTCACGGTGTTAATGCATACCTAGCACAGCCAGACCCCAATCTCTAATTATCAGTATGACCCACACAGTAAGAAATGGCTTGCCACACAAGGCAAACAGCTTTAAAAGGATATATGATCCAAATTAAATGTTGACTGCTTTGAACCAGTCTGAAAGGCCTAATGGACACAGTACAACTCAAAAGGACTGAAAGATTTTAGTTCTTCAGTTAACCAAGGACTTAGGCTAAAGGAATTTCAACAAATCAAAACTATACAGTAAAAGAGTGAGATTTCAGATATTCCTAGAAACAAGCTGGAAATGGCTATCCCAGACCTATATCCCAGGGTAACCAGCAGGTCCTCAATATATTTAGGAAGCAACCACTCAAGTCACAAAAGTAGATGAGAAAAAGCTTCCCAGCCAATCTACCTGGATCTAAACTTTAAACCATTTACAAAGGGGAAATTCCCTTGGTTCCCCCAGCACCTGCCATAAGTCTCTATAGATACTACACACAAAACTATTTAAACAGGAGTACAAATGAGATATCCTGTCACTCACGGTCTCATACTATAAATTACACAAAAAAAATTATGGGGTTATGTAAAGGACCACCAAAAGCCAGAAGAATCACCATTACCACAGCAATTCTAACTTCTTTGCTGTAGCACAGTGCTGTACAACCACATGCAGGCTCACATTTTGAAATCACAGCGTGAAACACCCTATTTCCAAATTTAAAGATGAAAGAAGCCTATCAGAATCCATCTTGTGCATCCCTACAGGGTGCCTCAAATGTGGTATTATTCTTCACAATAGGTTATCTAATATTCTGTTTCATACAGTGAAACATTTCTCAGCTGATGCAGACTTTTGAGTAAAGCCTTCAGGTATCTCTCTCCTCACACAAAGGGACACAATTCACACTAGGGAACTCTCGCTCTTTCCCTCCCACACCCATATTTAGCTGCTTTTCCCTCAATCTCATCCTATGACTCCTAGCTTAACCCCTACTCATATGCAGAGAGCTGCAAACACTTAATTGCAAAAGCAATGGCAAAGTCATCAAAATGGGACCCGCGGGGGTGTCAGAATTTTGTTTCCCTGCAGCTCTGGGAACCCTTGCTGTGTGGCTGGGGAGCAAATCACCTATCATATTGTGCTTCCGCCCCCCATATGCAAAAGGGAGACGATACTGGTCCAACCACTGCTATTAAGACACATCAATGACTGAAGGACTCCAGTACTAGGGTCATGAACTCTCAAACGTACATAAAACCATTCTCTCTTACTTTAGTATTTTAGTACCTCCATAGAGATGCAAGGTGAGGAATAAAGATTTCTCCCTTTGTAGAGTTAGATGGGAAGAAATAGCTGTAGAGTCTTTTTCACCTCTACTAACAACAAAATACAAAAGCATCCTGCCAGGAACAGGAAAAAAAACACATTACAGTGATATGGGCTTGATCTGCAACATTTAACTGCAACTCACTTGTGAATTTAGAAGATTAAACGTCCCCACAAAATAAGTGAGATTAGTTTATTTTCATTTTGTCACCTTTCCTCCCATTAGCCAGCTATCCCAAACTAAAGACATCCTCCCTTCTTCCTCCTCCAAAGCCCACATTTCTAACTTTGTTGTTAGTCTAAAAAGACAGATATGCTCCTATAGCACAGTAAGCTAATAAGTATTAAGTTTTCAATATAAAACTTTTTGTTATGTATACAAAAATAAGGTAAGTGCTTAGAGAAGGCAAGTCAGCCCAGTACGTACAACAGTATTACGTCTCAATCTGCAGATGTATAGAGACTATAGTTTCATCATCACCAGATTTTTTTTTTATTTTTTTTTTAAATAAAGCAACTTTTTGTCTACACTTTATTTTCTGCTTTGGAGAGAACTAGAGATAGACACCTAAAGGAGAACCTAATCTCCAGTGGTTCAGAGCACTAAGACCTATTACTGAGAATGGTTTCCCATAAGGAGAGCTTTGTTCAAGTCCAGTGATCCACACTGAGAGACACACACACAGAGGAACTAAGCACATCTCCTGTACCCACTTCACACTATGTTCTAATACATATTTTGTCCCAGCCTCTCAGAAGGATCTTTTTGGGGAGTGAGAAAAGTGGGGAAAAGGGTCCAGTAGCCTCTTGAATGAGAGTACCTACAAAATGTCTTCCTTCAAAAGATGAACCTGAAAAAGGGAATGGTATCTTCACCCTCTCCTGTTTTCAGTACCTGAAATAAAGCCTTTAGAAAAGGGAACTTTCCCCCAAAAACATTAAGCAGCTGATAACAGGAATTAATTGAATCTAGAAACACAGCAGAACCACTTGGTGGGCACTGCCTTTTTATACACTTAGTAACGGGAAGGGCAGAAACTTTCCCAAGACTCTCCAGCTCATCCACAGCAACACTGGATTCTTTGGGGGGAATTAAACCTCAATATTGTGGCTTTCCCCTTCAAATCAAAAAGCCCCCAAATATTCCATTGGAAAAACTTGAATCTTCCAGATACGATTACAAGCAAGGAAGGACACAAGCTCTTTAATATTCAAGGTAGAAACACTCTTGAGTCTCTGGTGCTCGCTACTGCCACACCTTTCAGTTTGGAACCAAACAAGCACCCATTTAGAACCTCCTATCAGAAGAAATGGTATTTTTTCCTATTTATGCAGAGAAACAGCCTAAAAAGCCCTGTCATATCAGTCTCTTAAGGAACAAAGCACCTATTTTCATCATGAGCACAGGTGCCTTTCAAGGGACCTCAGGTTTCCAGTGCAGAAGTCACGTGGGCATGCAATCCCAGAATCAATTCTTTGTCTTTTGGGAGGATTGAATTTCATCTGTAAGGTACAACTGGAACAAACCAAAATTCCCCCCAAACTAGAGGCGGGACGAGGAGTTAACTTCCTCTTCCCTCATTTTTCTCTCTCAGCCCCCCACCCTCCCCTTTGCAAAGAAATAACTCCTCCTTAACTTTCACTGAAGAAGCCTGAGAGCTGTTTCCTTATGGGCTTTCAGACCAAACTCAGTGTTGGTATTTTGTATGGACATCCGTGGTTCTTCTTGATTTTTTCTGCCCTCTAGCTGTGCAATCTCAAATACGCTCTCTCAGGAACATACCACAATTTTAATGTGCTATTGATGAGCAGAATCATGCTTATAAATCTTACAAGATATCAAGCACTTAAGCACATGCCAAGATCTATGCTTTTTCAGGAAAGGTTTCCAGAGACGTACTCAAGTCCTGTGTATTTAGGGGGATTTCAGCATGTACTTCAGTGCTTTCCATAATCACAACTACACATAACTTTATACCCTAAAGACCCTACGATGGTTACAAAAGCCCCCTCTCATTCTATATGCCTAAAAGTCTGTGCAGCGGCAGCGGACAAACCAGAAGCAGCAAGCTCAACTCCCATTTCTGCCACAGATCTATTTCACAGGTTTTTCTTGGGCCTCCGTTTATCTCCCAGTCAAATGCAGAGGAGTTTGCGCTTCCTCTGTTATGGATTATTTTTAAGGACTAAAAAGACAGTAAGAAACCTTATACATAAAGTAGAAATATTGCTGAATATTGAATAATAATTCCCCAATCGGAATAAGTGCTGAATGCTTTTTCCAGACAACTGCCCTCCAGGATTACAGTGTTTAACATCTTTAACATCCTGCTATCACTCAGCAGGAAGGCACCCATCTGGAACAACCGTGCCTCTTCCCAGTCTGTCAGTGTCCCCAGAGGTCTCACAGGAGCGTGCGTAGAACAGTATTTTGACCTAGCTACGGAAACCCTGCCTGGCCAGGCTCCCTGAAGAGTGGCTGGAGAAAGGAGGGGAGGCTATTCTCCAGAGGGCAGATCACAGCGATTCAGAGAGATTCCCCTGACTCACCTTCTGGAGAAGCTCCCTCCTCTCTACCTGCTGCACAGGGACCCGGAGAGTGCCACGATGCTGCAGCCCTGCGTCCCGGAGAGATGCACAACGCTGGGGATTCAGCGTTACTCCTCTTACTGACAAGATAGAAGTTTATTCAATTCAAGCTATCGGTCTCAAGCTGAAGAAATAGAAGACTGCTCAAAAGTGCATTCCAGGAAATAATTTTGTAAACCCATGTCTTTAGAATTATCTAGACGTTTCAGCTGCCCAAATCAGGATATTCTAACCAATCCCAACTGTATATGCTGCTGAGTATTTCTCTCAATGATCCCCTTTATGGCAGTCTCAAAATTCATTAGTCACTTTT
This sequence comes from Gavia stellata, assembly GCF_030936135.1. Classification (NCBI taxonomy): domain Eukaryota; kingdom Metazoa; phylum Chordata; class Aves; order Gaviiformes; family Gaviidae; genus Gavia; species Gavia stellata. Next base: position 93,050,255 of record NC_082596.1, read on the forward strand.
TGATAAACTGCCAAAAATCAGAATGTGCCCCAAGAACATGGTAATCAAACTCCTCCAGAAAAATACACTGGTGATTAACCAACAGCCTGTTCTTAAACGGCATGACTTCATTGCACAGAGAACTCACTGCAATTGCTCTTAAGCAGTGGGGCAGAGGGAGTGTTGAGGGGCAGGGGATGCAGAAAAAGATAGAATTCTAGAAGTTTGCTTTTGTATTAGTGAAGTATTATAACATCAATCTTCTCTCTTCCTCTCCAGGTAGGATAACTAATTCGAGATTATAACAAGAGATACTCACGACGGTAGAACATAGTGATTAAATTCAATGTGAGCAAAGGTCATAGCAATAAATAAACGAACATTTTGTTTGTGTTTGTAATCAATTTAAAAAACAGACTCCGTAACACAAACACCGAGATTAAAGCCAACCCATCATTACTCTCTTTTATGGAGGTAGCTGAAGCATTTCAGCCTCTGCTTTTTTTCAGCAAGACTCCCAGAAACACTGCCCACTCGCACCACCTTCACGTGCACACCTCTGCTCTGTGCGCAGAAGTGACCCGACATGCCATTTAAGGACCATTTGCAAGGTGTGCAGCTGAGCGGCCAGAGCAGCGCGAGCCAGGGGGTCGTGGGCCCTGGCATCGGCAGAGACACTGACTCACTCCGCAGCCTTGGCCAACTCCCCTCAGCTGGTCAAACTGTTCATCAGCTGAAAACAGAACTGCACCAAGAAACAGATGCTCTGGCTGAGTTTTGCTCCCCCGGGCGACTGTCAAGGGCTTACCAGCAGGGCTGCCACAGCGAGTGGGGCAGATTGAGAGCCATGTTCCCGGGGTCCGTCCTGCCCACCCTCCCAGATAGCGCGAAACCTAAAGGACTCCGCTATCAAACATCCTCTCATCCTGCCCCTCTCCTAAATTACTTGACAGGAAAGAAACAAGGAAAAAAAAAACACCAAACAAAAAGAGGAAGCAACATGGCTGTGACCAAGTTAGTTAGTTTTGTCACTGGCCCATGCAGTGGTCTGTCCAAAGTGTTTTCAAAACTATCCTCTTCTCCTTATTTTCCTTTTTTTTTCCTACTTGCTTTCTTTTTTCTTCTTTCATTACCTATTTCCACCAGTATAAACTCACCTCCATCCTCTCATTTTCCTTACCATGGCATGATTAACTCCCTCTCACACACTAGCCGTTGTACTTGTGTTTGCACCGCAGCGTGGCAAAAGGAAGCTTTTAACTTCACGTGTACCTCCGGGCTGCCTCTCAAGATTATCGGCTCCACTTCCCAAGGGGCAGCAAGCACTGGACCAGCAACGTGGGTGAGCAGGCCCAGAGGCAGGTAAATCGGGCAAAAAACACCAAACTCACAGGTTTCGGGATGGGGAGGCAGGCAGGGAAGGAAGGGTGGGCATGAGGCAGAGAGGAGGTACAGCACCATCTAAATCCAATGCAGGTGTTGTCCAACCTTAACAGACCAGCTGTTATATGGTCTAGTGGAAGGTGTCCCTGCCCATGGCAGCAGGTTTAGAACTAGATGATCTTCAAGGTCCTTCCAACCCAAACCATTCTATGATCCTATGGTATCAGGCAGACCAGGAAGGACAGGATATCGCAGTAGCCCCTATGAGTCCTGCTTTGCTGTTGTACCCAAGCATAGGAAATACAGGGTCTCCGTGTATCAAAACGACTGTAGCACAACTGGTTTACTTCTGAGTCAGGACAGTCAGCTGGAACTGCTGCTAACAAGAGTGCTTTGAGAACAGGTCATTTATTTGGATGTCTACATAAAGTTTCCTGTGTTTTCTAAATATGGTTCTGTCTTTCTGAACATAAAAAATTAACCTCATGCAAAAAGGAAAAAATCCAGAGAACCTTACATCCGCGACACGGACAGTGTGAGTATCAGTGGTCAAACAGCAATCTGCAGACCTATCAGTCTCGGAAGCAGTGATAACAGAACTCTTTAGCAGTTGTTATAAATAACCAAAATAATGAAAGCAATGAGCAGGAGGCATATGAAGCCTTTACTTATAAGGAGGGTTTGAAATAAGCCTTACAAAGAATCTGCCCAGCTCACAGGCTTGCCTGCCAAGCACAGGAATCATTTAAGGCAGGCCAGCGTTTAGGAATTCCAGCTGAAGCATGCTCCGAGGAGATGGCGTTCATTTTTCTTCTCTTAAAGTACTTGCAGCACGGATGAGAGAGCAAACAAGTTCTTCTTTAAGTGCTACCAGGTGAATCCAGAAATGAAGCAAGATGGGGTTAAAGAAGCTGCAGAGATGTCAGAGAATTCCACAGGCCTGCGAAACAACACCTTAAGACACCTGCTAAGTAATCCTAGAGATAATGATAAAACTAATCTTACCTTTAAAGTTGCCAATGAACAAGCCAGGCAGAATCTGTGAGAAAGAAATATAGTATCAAATATAGATATCTTGTGGTAAGACAATTTGACAAAGTTCAATTTGCATACAGGATGGAACATACTACTTTAGCAGACTATTGTCAAATGCAATCTAAAAAGCAGTGACAACATTTTGTGCCTCTTTGCAGCCTTCTCAAACCACACGGCTCTAGGTACGCGGCGCTTTGAAAGCCTTCACTGACAGCCGGGGGTTGTTAATCATGCGGACTCTCACATAATGGAGGCTCTCCAAGGATAGCAAAAGTGGTTTACAAATATGAAGTGGGCCTCAAAACACACCCTTCCCCTGCCCTGCTCCCCCCCTCCCCCCAGCAGGATAAGAGCTACCCTCGTTTAACTAATGATGAAACTTCATACAGCAAAGATGATTTGCCTAAAGTTGCTAAGCAAGCTGGACAAAGCACTGCAAAACGACATCCTTCAAGTCTTTTGAAGCGCAAAGCCACGCAGGTCGGGGCTGCAGCGCTCTGGGGCTCTTCGATAGAGGAAATCACTGCAAAGGAGTTGTGTGTTCACGTAGAAAGAGAATGGATGAAAGTCCTCGAGGTGCATGTTTCTCTCCCAGATCTACCCACTCACCCCAACACTCCCAGAGGCCTGCACAGGTCTCCGTTACAGGACTTTCTTTACGGGGGAGTGTCAAGGTCAGCCTGAGGACCAGCCTGAAGACATGTGCACGCACACACGCAGACGGGGCTGACGCTGCAGTGCCACCCCTCCCACAACCCTCCCAACTTGGGAACAGCAGTAAGGACGTGAAAAAACCCCCAGGCACACTGAACACACACTTTCTGGCCAAGAATTTCATTCTCTGCCACCTGAAGACACTGACCCACACCCACATCCTTTGAAGAGACCAGAACTGTGGTGGTGAAACCATACCATCCATTTTTCTTCAGTGCATGCAGAGCATACCACCAATACAGATATGTCAGCGCTGACTTCCTAAAGCCTTAGCAACACCCAAGTGTCACCACAACAGCAGCAACAGTCTCTCAGGCGCAGCTATTTAAAGGGAAAACTCCACCCATTTTGCTCGGTCCAGCAGCCGCGAAGTTCCGAAAGTCATGAAGGACTTTCCATCGGGGATTATCGCCCCAGCCTCCACTTCACTGCAGGCTTCCTGCTGAAAGGCGACCCAGCTTACCACGCAAAGGTTAGCAGGCCGGCAGAAGGGCCTGCAAAAGAGCTTCTGATCTGCCTTAACTCCAGGGCTTTCGTCCAATAAAAACGTCATGTTCACCGTTACTTATCTAGCCTTGCAGAAAACAGAGAGGCTGCAGCACTTCTCACACTCCCTGCAGCTTTGGTTTGTGCAAACATTCCTCCCGCTCAGCTCTGCTGGGTGATCGCTCTCTCCCTGCCGAGTCATACCAGCTCTAACCATGGGGCTCAATTCTGCCACCAATATTGAAAGACCGCTTTTGTGGGACCCTTGCTGTACCTTGAACTGCTTACAAATTAAGGGTTGCTTGACCACACCACTTAGACAAGAAAATGGTTCTTTAGTCTGGTACAAACAGGCATCTGTATGTCTTGCACAGATAAGCTCAGACAGCTTTCTCCCCTTTCCTTCCCTCTTCATTTGTACAAATTTGACATTCCTACGAAGACAGCAAAAATCAGCAGGGCAGTTTCCAATGCCAGGGTATCAAGTAGGGAAAAGAACCCTTGCAACATTCTTCTGTCCCTTTCCACATGTGCAACACTGATGTTTTCATGGACTGATTCATCATTTTAAGCACACTTGATTGAGCTGCACTTCTAGCAGAGGCAAGGCCACCATCCCAGGCTAGGAATCAGAAGCCCGTAGCTGCTCCGAGAGCAGAGTACCCAAGGGCCATTGCTAAGGGCCAAATTCTGCAAACAAAAAACATGGTCTGAAGCAAAAGAGAGTCAAGTTATGAAGGAATTTCACCAACCAGATCACCCCAGCCAGCTCCCTCAACTTAAGCTTAAAAAATTAAAAAATGAAAAAAGCCTTTCTGATATTTTAAATAGCTGTCTAGTATTTCCTATCTGCAGCACAGATCTCAAATCACAGCACCACCACTGTAGACTACAGCATTTTAGACTCCGGGACATTATTTCCGTATCAAATACGTGCTCTCAAGAGAGGATAAAAGCTTAAATTCCAGTCACAGTCATTAAGGTTAGGCATTATAAATTAAAGATACCAAGAAACAATGGGGGGTTGCAAAAACCAGGCTTGTAGTTGGCAAAGGAGGAAAAATCCAGAAGTTTGCATTTGTGCATCACGAAGCAACACTGTATGCTAGATAGGAAATTAGGACACCGTGCAACCAAGGACAGATGTTAACCCTGTTGTCCTAGTCATTCTAGAAGCAAGAAACATTACTATGGGTGAAAGCTACCTGGAAAGAAGTGAATCCTCATGCTGTGCTGACTAATACTTCAGCACTAGACTACGGCTGGGAACTTTCAGCTGTGTCATCTCACACTGCCTTCAGCAACTGCAACTCCGGGCCGTGCAAAATGAAGGCCGATGGCTGCTAGGGGCGTGTGAGAGAGAAGGGGTGGGAGTCAGAAGAGAAGAAAAATAAAGTGGTTGTTTTTGTGAACTTTTCAACCACTGCTTTATGAATAAAAACAGTAGCCTCTTTATATCATCCAAAACATTGAGAAAATGACCACGGACTAAACAACAGATGTAGAAGAGTGCACAACCAAGCGACAAGGACAGCAACGCCTGTCTTCGTTCCTATTTGGCATGGGAACGGCTCATGTTCTCCAACTCGCACAAAGGCAGAGCCCTGCAATGGATGACTGTTGCTCCAGTTGCTAATGCTTCTCATCAGTGCTCCCTGAAAATACCCCTCTCTGGAAAATGGCTTAAAGCACTACTTTGCTGCTGTTTCCTACGTAGGCACACGCTTATAATAAAGCATATAACTCCTTGCCCAACGCTGCTTCTAGATGCGCTAGTACTGACGGGCACTCCGGAGAAGGTCATCGGGCCTTCTGCAGAGGCAGCCAGGCGCTGTAGAAGGAGCAGATGAGCTCACCTTGTCCAGCGGTACAGGAGAGAGCCACGGTCATGGAGAGGGATTCGCCGCTGACATGAACTGGCGCAGCTTCGCTGGCTTCCACAGAACTGGTTGCATCAGCTGTAACTATCCACACTGATTCATATTTCTTATGAATCAACTCCTACAACGGACAGGGCTTATCTGTCCTTTTTGTAGAGATAACACTCAACTCGCCCCTTCAGAAGAGTCTGCATGAATAACGGGCAGTTAACTGTAACAGGACGGACAAGAACTAAAACCCAGGAAAAACTCTTCACTAAGCATATCCTGTTCACAGATAATCAAATCTAAGTACTACAATCTCTTGTCACCATCTCAGCCGCTAGACTTCAGCTCCTGGAAAACATCTTTGTAATTTTCAACCACAGACTTCAACTTGAACTTTGAATACAACTCAAAGTTAGACATTAAACGTGAAGACAAATCAGGCCAGCCAGCCAACTTCCTAAGTCAGACCCCATTACTCATCCTGTACTTAAATGATGTAAAAAAAAAAAAAAAAAAAAAAAATTAAACCACTTTAATAGCACATTAATAGTGGCTAAGTCAATGCACACTCACTAGCCAAGTCTCCTTCTCTGAGCAGAATAAGAAGGGTATTTATGAACCAATGCTTTCAGTTTAATTTGGGAAAAGTCAGGAGGCTTGGGTGGGCTTAAGGAAAAAAACTAAGCACAGCTAATTTTACAGAGAAAACTAGCAAGAAAAGACAAACCCCACCTAAAAAAGAATGCCAGGCCTTCAGCCCTTGATCAGCACTAACGGCCACATAAAGTCAGGAGCAATTGCTATTTGCTACAAAATACATCAATATCACGTGACAGAAAAATAGGAGGGGACCATGCCACTGAGAAAGACTCAGCATCCAAGAGCAGCCACAGCAGCTGTAGCAATCTCTGGAGCTTTCCCTTACCATACTCGTTACAGGTCACCACTAATCCTCTTCCCCTGGCGTCAGTACAAAGAGATTCCCTAAATGAAATAATCCACCATCGGATAAGCTGCTTATTTTCTCCTGCGGTCTGCATATAGCTCTACCACAAAAAACACACTTCAGTTGGAAAGTAAGGCAATTTGTATTGATAGACTACACTGAGTCAAGCAAACACCCCCCAACATCAGCACTGATGACTCCATGCCTCCCCTTGCCCCTCTGGCGTTCGCTGACTCACAAGATCAAAAGGAACAGATGATCCAGGGGCACATTCTGAAGGTGGCAAGTACCAGACCTACACGCAGGACCCCTACAAAAATAAACCCTGATGGCCAGTACCCAACGTGGTTGTAGCCTCCTTAAAGGAGCCAGCTCCTCCCGAACTGCTGAACATTTCATCCTCTTGGATAAAGCCATAAGAAGGGAGGAGAAAAATCAAAGTAGGGCTATGCTTGTCCCAAAAGCTCTGGTTGGTACATGTCAGGGCAACACTTAACAGAATTAAAATGACCAAACTGCCCGGAGTCACAGATTGCCAATTCCTGCCCAGATGGTACCATAGCAAGATGTAATGCAGATGAAGAGTGCTAAGCTTCAAAGGGTTGAGAATTGTCCTGTTTTTTTGGATTTTTTCCCCAGACTGCAACTTTAGCATCCCATATCCTGTCCCTCTAAATGTTTTGATAATCTCAAACATTCCCAGAAAAATACTACGAACGTACAAGAAGTCTAAAAGAAGTCTCTCCAGCTGTGTTTCTTCCTAAATGGCCACTCCTACAAGGTACTGCCAAGGAGTGACTACGTACCACATTATCCCCAAACTTTGAAAGCCAAAATGGGGAGAAGGACCAAGGGAGGTTCTGCCTCCTACCCGCTAACTCAGTTGGACTAACCAGCCAGGTCTTTCCCCTGCCTAAAGTTTTATTTCAGTGTCTTTATCCATAGGAAGAAAAGGCTTCACCTCCCAGGCGGCACGGTAAGCACTCTGGATGTTCACCAGTGTGACTTCCAGGGGCAAGAATGGCAGACTTGGACAACTTGTGAGCAACTATTTCCAGCTCTTCTCCGCTTTGTTGGAGGCCACGCTCACAGCAAAGCTACTCCCAAAGTACTCAGCTCAGGATGTTAGACAGAAGAAATGTCTCACCTTCTGTTCCTCGCAGTAAGCTATATATAAAAGGCTAGTTACCACCAGACTTTCAAACCTGGGTTTAAAACAGAGGTGGAGATACTGAGAAAAATCACAGTTGTCCCCTGATAATCGCCACGACATGCCAGGGGAACCGGCACTTACAATAAGCCCCCACTGCCAAAAAGCCAACACCCTTCGCAACACAGATCCATCTTCCTTCCTCGCTGCGATCTCCACTGGGGCCAAGCGCTTTCCTGTCCCACCAGCACCGGGACCGGCCCTCCAGCGACAGCCCGTATCCGCCGGCTGCTCCGCACCCTCGGAGCTCGCACTGGCCGGCGCGGGCAGAGCCCGCAATCCTGTTTGAGGGAGGGGGGAGCAAGGGATGGAGAAGGCAAACGATTTCATCCCGCACTTCGCCGGGCTGACGGCACAAGGCTCCAGGTCCTGCCGCAAGTCAGGGGGGTGCCGGCTCTGCTCCAAGCCGCCGCCCCGGGCACCCCCAGCGGGGGACGCAGGCGAGGAGGGTGCCGGTGCCGGCCCGCGGCGGGGAAGGGCCCGGCGCGGCGGCCGACTGAGGCACAACGCCGGGGGTCACGGCGGCCGTTAGCGACCGTTGGGGGCGCGGGGCCGCCCCCAGCCCCGCGGGCTCGCTTCGCCCGGGGAGGGGAAGCCCGGGCGAGCATCACCGAAACCAGGGTCCCCCTCCTGCCCGCCCGCCTCCTCCCTGCCCGCGCTGCGGCTGGGAAGGAGGCGCGCCCCGAGGGAGCGGCGCAGCCACAGTCTCCTTCCCTGGCCCCTCGGCCCGGGGCGGGGGACCCCCGAAGTCGAAGGGAAAAGCCTCTCCTGCCCTGGCCTTTGTTCTTTAAGCGGGCGCCCGCCGCCCAGGGGCGAGACAAAGGAGGGGGCGCCGCGGCAGCCCGCGGGGAGGGACCGCCACCCCCGGCCACCGCTGCGCCTCGCCCGCGCACATGCACTCACGCACAGGAACAACGACGAGCGGCGTTACCTTGTTCATCCCATTCCCCATGGCTTAAGCGACCCGCACGCCAGCACCGCGGGAGGAGCCGTCGGCTGCCGGCTAGCGAGGGGCCGGCGGCGGGTCAGCGTGCATGGGACAGTGCTTGCCGGGGGTGACTGGGGATGAGCTAATTGTTAATTACGGATGGCCGCGGCTTGCCGTTGTTGGGAAGGGCGAGGCGCATCTCCCCCCGCCCTGGCTTTCTCCTGGCTGCCGGGCGGCTGGAGGCGGGTTTCCGCTCGGCCGCCCCCGGGAGCGGCGAGCCGCGGGACCGCGCCACCAGGAACTGCCTCCCGCCACCGCCCCCACGTGCGGTTAAAGCCCCGGCGCGCCGGCCGCGGGCCGCCCTGGGGCTTGTAGTCCGCGCCGCCGCGCCGCCCCGCCGCCGCCCGCCCGCCGGAACTACACCTCCCAGCGCCCCCCGCGCCGCCGACCTGCCCCACCTGTAGCGGCCGGCGGCACCCGGCGGGCGCCCGGCGCGGCCCGGCCTCGCCCCGTTCCTGAGGGGATGAGTAAGCGCCGGCGGCGGGGTCGGGATCGTCGCCGTCTCCCGCGGGCGCCGCTCCGCAGAGCCGCGCTGCGGCTCCCCGGCAGGAACCGTCCGCTGCCGGTGCGCCCGGGGCGGGCAGGGCTGCGGCACGCGGTGCTGGAGCGGGCAGGTGCTGCCTGCGCGCCTCTGCGGTAGCGAAACCTCAGACGGGCGCAGTGGCCTGCCCGGCGCGGGGCCCAGGCCTTGGGTGCCGGGGCTGCCGCCGCAGCCTCCCGCTTGCCAGCCTGTACCTCTCCGGCGTGCGGGTGCCCAGGCGTCGGGCCAAGCAGAGGCGCTTGGCCGCAGGCGTAAGGCCCGGGCTGCACGGCGAGCCGGGCCTCGCAAAGCGACCTGTGTGCTGTGGCAGCACGCTGCCTGGGTCTCCTGCTCTCTGATCCCAACCGCGCTGCCGGCGCGGTGGGTCAGCAAGGACATGAAGGACTGAGACGAACAGAGAGGAGAAAGCAAATAGTTGGAAGCAAACATCGCAGAATCAGGCTGGCGGAGGTGGGGAGGGACCTCTGGAGGCCGTCTGGTCTAACCCCCTCCTCAGGCAGGGAAGGTGCTCATGGCGGAGGCTTGGCAGGCGCGGCTTCAGAGCCACGCTCAGTCCTCCCCAACCCATGCTTTTGCTCCCTAATGCGCAGTTAAACATGACGCGATACATCCATATCCCACTAGCCACAGGGATGTGTTTCGGGAAGCGTGGTGATTGGGGATTTGGTGGTTAGTGAAGGAAATTTACTCCGAAGAGTTAATATAATAGGGAGTGCAGGCAAGGACTTAAGGGATACACCCAGCTTAAATATGCAGGGGCAGGACATTACTACAGAAGATCTCTCCCATTAACCCACCCAATAACACCCACCAAAAAAGTGAAACCCTTAGTGGCTCAAATGCAAAACAAAGACAAGAGGGATGCTGCTCTGTAGCCACCTTCAGGTTCCCTATGCATTTATACACGCATCAATGTGAAAAGTGTATAATATTTTATACTTCAGATATCCTACTGTAGACAACTGCATCTTTATTCTCAGCAGTTGTTACATAAACAAATACGATACTGAAAAAAACCCCACAAAAATCAAGAAGGCATAACTACATGGGTATTGCTCTGTCACCTGTGACTCAAAGCTCTGTCATGGCAAGATGTCATTTGTTGGGCACGCTTCGGTAGGACTGGACAGGTCAGGGACATCTGCAGGCCAAGGTAGGCAGTGGAAAGGTGAAAGATGGAGAACAGGGTAAAGCTGAGAGGCAGCAAAGCCAGGTATCAAATAATTGATGGATGAGCTCTGAAATGATGGATAGAAGAGTGATGGGGGACTGTTACACAGAGGCAGTGGTTGCCAGTACAAGCACACTCTAAGCGGACGATTTCACAACCTCCAGTTGCAATCAAATGCTGACTGTTGCCAAAGAGGTGGTTGCATGTCCTCCATGCTACCCTCAACAGTACAGCTGTGACCCTTTCCTTACACAACCCTGACACTTGTCTGACCCAACACAAAACTCGTTCAGAGCCCGCTCCCCATGGGGTCAGACCAGCGCACATGGAGACAGGGAGCAGGACCACCTGCCTCTGCAGTGGCTTGTCATTGGATTGCCACGTCTTCAAAAAACGGTGCTGTTCCCACAGAAGCCCATGACACGCTTGAAAGCCAACAGAAGTTAAGCCATTGGTTTAACTGCCTAAGAAGCTGGAAAACTCTTGCCTTGAAGCAGCCATGTCATCACCACAGATGCTTAAATTTCAGGGGAAGGGAACACGCCCGAGAGCGGCGCTGCAAGAGGGGCGCAGCCCAGGGCAGCTGAGGCAGGACGGGCTCCAGAGATGTCTGCAGCCGGCAGGCAGTTCAGCGCCAGCTTCCATGACAGCGGTGTGTCGAGTGACTGGCGAGGAGGCAGGCTGAGGCAGGGTGCTAGCAAGAGGTTTGCTGAGTCATCTTATCTTGGGGTTGTAAGAGGAAAGCAAGCAGCATGGACTGCTGAGGCTAGGCCACTTCTGCTTTATCTGAATTGGGTGGCCCTGGGAGCACTGCCAAGCTATACCTCAACCCAGGTTAGGGAAGGCTTGGTGTAAGCCAACCTCTGCTGCTTTCTGCATTCCTGCATCTCCCCCACGGAACCATGCCAGCAGGGCAGTAGGAAGCCAAGACATGCTTCAACCTGGATTGTTTAGAATCAGGACCTTGGCTTCACCACGTAACACCCCCACCAGCCTCTTGGACTTAGCAGTATGACTGGCCCTGACTCAGCTCACAGCAGGACAGGGGAACACCAGGCAGACACTGCTTTTGCTTTTGAACTATTCCTGAACCTCATCCTCCCTGACACTCCACAGAGTTTGGGGTGTGTATCATGTCATTGGTAGCCACAAAAACATCAGAGTGGTCTCTCTGTAAAGCCAGGAAGAATAGCCACCCAACTTAATGTACTGCACTTCTCCCCTCCCTTTCCCCTCAATACTGCTGAAAAGCATAGCAGTGAGCTTTATCACAGATATTGGCTTTAATATTTTGTTGGCAAAGCTCTCCGGAATGTAATTTACTTTATTCTCATGCTGTGCGAAATATGACTGAGGTCCAAAAGGTATGAATCACAGCTTGCCATAAAAACTACTAAACATATTTTGCCCCCAAAATGAAAGAATTCCTTGTCAGCAACTCTGGCAAGTAGTTTCTTTTGTGAGACAAAAGGATAAACAATAAATAACATCCCTGGTAACTGCAGGAATCTGTGTTGTGCTAAGAGGTCCATGGTAACTGGAAGGCCTTGGGGTCAATATGCTGGAAGTCTGGGCTGGTCAATTCAGTTCCCCATAACTCAGTTTCTCCATCTGTACAATGCAAATAACAGTATTTCTGGTCCTTGGAAAGAGCCCTGAAAAGTACTGTGCATAGGCAATTCACGTGAAATTGTTATGTTATATTAGACAATACAGACGGAATACAAGTACATAAGTAACTTAGTCATCTGACATTTTTTTTGAATGGGAAGAGTCATGCATTCCCATTCTCCTGAATGGGAAGTGTGACTATCTGTTTTATTTTCAAGTTTCGTGACTACTTCTGCCTGCAGTGCTTTCCCTTATTGGAATTTTACTGCATGCATGCAGCTTTTTACAGTGAAAGAGCAAAAATTAGAGTGGGAGAGCATAACATACCACAATTAAAAAGCAGTGGGAGGAAATCCACTTCTCTCTTAAACATTTACCATGATGTATAGTATCTCCTTTTCCTCTCCACAGGTCTAGAGCGGGAATCCTGATACTGTTGCCAGACCTGTCTCTCTCACCAGTTATTCCAAAAACTGATTGGTTTAGTTCTTCAGCTGTTGTTTAATAAACTACCACATAATACATTTATGGGGGCAGGTCTTCAGCAAGCCTAAACCATCATAAAGTGTTTATTCATTGTCACCTCTCAAGATCTCATTCCTTGTGCTTAGTATCTGCACTGTTTTTAATATTTTGAAAGTCCATTTTAAAAAGCAAGCTATCCCGAGATGACTGGACTGAATAAATGAACTCGGAAAATAAGAACAAAAAACTCTTGCTGAATCTCATAGCTTTCAGTATCCCTGAAAAGAGAGATCACTTTAGCATGGCCTGTAACCCTACAAATCTGGGATTTTTCTGCTTCTTTGTGATATGAGGATGATAAATTGAGTAATCGCCACTTCTTGACTTTGCACACAAATGTATCTGGCAATGCCAAGTCTTCAGCAGGAGTGATCATCTTCTAGGCAATTACTAACAAACAACCAAACTGATACCGAAACTGAACCTTCTTAAAAAAATTAGACAAAACTTCTGCTTTGACAGTACTTTGAGCTTACTACGTTAAAAATAAGTAAGTAAATACTCTCTACTTCTTATCTTCTGATCTCACTTTCTGTAAACCCTGAGCTCACATTCAGCCATAGGCAGAAGGCATGTCAGCTATCCATGATCTGTCAGGAACTGATAAGACCTGGGCTGGCTTCCCCTGAAGCAGCGTCACAACTTAGTTCTCAGAGGTGGCAAGAAGGGAGATAAAAAGGATGATTGGTCAGAAACAGCCAGTGGAATGGTTTTCCTCTGAAATAGAGCGATTTGACAGAAAGGAACTGTTTCACCAGAAATAAATAACAGAACCTTAGAATTTATAAATAGCACTGGGCTTGTTTTCTAACTGTCCTGAGAGGGAGGTCCATGGAAGGGAAAGAGCTTGGAGGACTCACTGCCTTTTCTTTTAATATTACTACTTGGTAATAAACATTGCTAAAGCATTTCAAAGCCTGTTTTCTGGATAGAAGAGATAGCACCCTGATTTACTGCCATGTCTCCACAGAGCAGAATTCATTCATCATTTGATAAATTCACTGTCTTAAAGCCAAATTTGGCTTTTACAATGTCACTGTGAATCTGCAGTAACTTCATCAAAATCAATGACGTTGCAGCAAGCTTTAAGTCCTGAAACTGAAGGGAGTTACCACCGTGGTTTACTTCAGCAAAAAACAGCTTTCAAGAAGCTGCTCTCAACAGGCAGAGTAGCTGGAAGACAATCATCTCCTTCTGCTGGACAGATGGAGAGAGCTGGAAAACCATTGTACTCCTCTCACTTCCCCTTCCATTAACAGATAATATCAACAGAATATGGAGCACGCCAGGATGAAAAGGCTGAGCCAGCAGATGAGGCCGAAGTGGCACAAAGGAGGGCTTTGCAGAAGGCAGGTCCCAAAAAAAAGGAAACGACAATTCAGACAGGAGGAACAATGCTAGAGAATGGCTGAGAAAAGCGTACAGGATAACTTAGATGTAGGTTAGCTGCCATGGCAACCGTGTACCAAATTACTGCACTTCTGTGTCTCTAAAGCTGCCAGCAGCTACTGTTGTTTGTATGTACTTAAGGCTTTATAACGAATCCACCTTAAAACTCGTGATGGATTGCAAATGATGGGCAGATACTGGGATTGCTGTGGGGTGCTTGGTTTAAACATTTAGATAACAGAGACAGAAAAAATAATAGGCCTTGAAAATTCTGATTTTACTAAGTGGTTAAAAATTGAATAATTTCTTTAACATTATAGCAGTCAGTTCTAACCCTTCATTTATACTGCTTTGACTTGCACGTATTTACCAGGTCAACCTGACACCTTTACCTCCAATGCGTATATAAGAAAGAAATTGGTCCTAGCAGCAGCTCTATTTATTTTTCACTGTGAGAAACTGCCATGTTATAAAAAGAGTAAGACATTTACTTTTAATCCAGGATTCTTTGGAAATACGGTAAAATATTAGATCCCTAAAAAATAGAAACAATGCTATCAAAAAGCATACTGCAAGGCACATGTATATTACTAGTTACTAAGAATAGTCTATTGCTGAGTGTGAATGAAAATATCCAAACGCGTTCCCTTGATAAGATAGGTATGTATTTGTTTCTCTGGGCACAGGTCAAAGTGTCCTTAAATGGAAAAATAATGTTACAATAACCTAACCTCTGCTTCCAGTTCATATACATGTAGTCCTATGGGAACATAGCCTTCACAACACCTCTCTGCAGGAAGCCAATAGACTGTAATATCCATTGGACTTCTCTTACAGAGTCCATGAAAACTCTTCAGAGTAGAAAGAGGTCAGTTTTGAAGTTCCCATTGAAACTTGGTGAACATCATTGAGACGTTCAGTCATCAGTTGAGAGCCATTAGGGTGTGACCCATCAAAGTCAGCAAGAATCTTTGAATCAGCCACAGAAGCAGCTGTGGTCAGTGCCAGGAGGTAGTTCCCCATCCCTCCACCATCACATGATACTCAGTGTAGACTGTGGTATTCAGTAATCACGTCCTGCCTCCAGCCAAAACGCTAGGCAGAGATCATTTTGATGAAATTTTCCCAATAGCTTCTGCTAATGAGGTATGTCTTAAGATTTCCTGTGTTTGGAAAACTGAAAACAGTTAAAGCTACAGTTCTCTATTCCGTATTTTTTCTCCTCAGCCAAAATCTAAGATAGTAGCCCTTAAATACTGCTTACGAAAAACACAATCCAAATACTTACATTACCAATATATTCACTACATTCTCCAAGAACATTCAGTTACTCTTGAGGCCCTTGCACTGTCTCTTGTACCAGTTGCTCGCTCTTGATACAACAGTATTATCATCCAGAGTTAGTTATTCGATTTTCCTTGCCAAGAGTTTTCTCTTGGTTTGGTTATTTTGGCCTGTTGCAGTTATCT
The DNA here is from genome assembly GCF_030936135.1 of Gavia stellata. NCBI lineage: Eukaryota > Metazoa > Chordata > Aves > Gaviiformes > Gaviidae > Gavia > Gavia stellata. The sequence goes on from NC_082596.1 coordinate 93,065,570, forward strand.
ATCTGACCGTGACAAAAGAATTTCTCCGAAGTTGCTTCCAAGCTACCTGGTTACCTAGAAAATCTGGCAGTATGTCTCCAGTGCATCTGGGATTCTACATGTCCAGGACACTTCAGTGGGCTGTCTGTGAGTGGTCTGTGGGGCACCTGAGAACGGGAGATGAGTGGGAAGCAGAGCACAGAGCAAGCTTACAGCCAAGAAACATGCCTCTTTGGGTGTATAGGTGTAAACCACTAAGATGTTCTCAGGTTAAGCAGCAGACTGAGTGCCCCTTGCCTGCCTGCCTTCTGCAAGTTACAATAAAAAATGTGTTTTCTCTCTAAGTATATGGCCACCTGAGACAGCCTGGATCAGTATGATTGCAACTACTCAGCAACTGTTTAGTACCTTTGGGGATATGGATCATGTCAAGCTCAAGAAACGGTAACTATGTCAGGACTTCAAATTTTACCATTTGCCTGTATATCTGTCTCCCCGTACTTCTGCAAATCCCCGTTCTTCTAACATCACCTCCTGCTAAGCACTGTGTCTGCTGAGCAAAGTATCAACTTTGGGCTACAAAAATGATTAGGGGGCTGGAACATCTTTCTTATGAGGAAAGGCTGAGGGACTTGGGTCTTTTTAGTCTGGAGAAGACTGAGGGGGGATCTTAATGCTTCTAAATACTTAAGGGGTGGCTGCCAGGAGGATGTGGCCAGTCTTTTTTCAGTGGTGCTCAGTGACAGGACAAGAGGTAACGGGCACAAACTTGATCATAGGAAGTTCCACCTAAACATGAGGAGAAACTTCTTTACTTTGAGGGTGGAACAAGCTGCCCAGAGAGGTTGTGGAGTCTCCTTCTCTGGAGATACTCAAAACTCGCCTGGATGTGTTCCTGTGCAATCTGCTCTAGGTGAATCTGCTCTGACAGGGGGGTTTGGACTAGATGATCTCCAGAGGTCCCTTCCAACCCCTATCATTTTGTGATTCTGTAACTGCTGACAAACTATTCCACTGATGTGGCCCAGTTAAGTACAGATTAACGTGTGAGGTTGATATGTAAACCTGTACTCCACTGCACATGGTGTAAATTCAGGGTCATTAAACTAAAGACATTTTCAGACATTATAATATCCCATATGCCTTGTCCAGCACAACAGGCACAATCATCAGTAAAGTTATGTCACAGAAGATAAGAATTACTAGTCTGGGATGGGTCCCGTTTGGTTTCAGGTTGACAGCTCATTGATTTCCTTTTCAACCAGTGTCTTTTTCCAAGGGAAGAACTACTGGAACTGCTGATACTGTCTTCCTTGTATACACTCGGTTCACTAAGCTGATGTCTGTCTCTTTCTGCACCTACTGGACACCTTGCAGTTGCAGGACGTATTGCTCACATCTGTCTCTGAGCTCTTCAAGTGTTTCTGTGATGTTTTATTGTGGTATTTTGGAGTCTCGGTTATCCCCTGTGCTAAAGCACTAGCAACACCCAGCAAGCTTCTAACCTGTCAAGGGTTAATTCAAGGTCTCCTTTTGGTCTCTTCTGAGGCTTTTTTGTTTGTTCTGATCCTTTGGTCCTTTGTCTGGGGCTTGATTACATGCAGGACTTGAGACATAGGTTCTCAGGTTGTATACTTCTCTATAGTTTCACTTTCCTTTGTGACTCCAGGTTAGATCTACTCTCTCTGAAGAGCTCATTTTACATAAGGATTTAAGAGCAGCTGTTCTAGGTCATAGCAAAGATCCTTACAGCTCCACATCTTCTCTCAACAGTGGCAAGTAGTGGACACCTATGAGAAACAGGGTGAGTACAGAGGGTTCCTTCCCCTTTTATATCTTCCCATTTCTGGCAACCAGCAGGTCAGGTTTGTGAGCCAAAGGCACACCCAGTCCCTGGTCTGAATGTTAAGCTGGTGGGTTTTTTTAACATTTACTGTGCCTCCAAGATCTCTTTCTTGAGTGACAACTGCTCATTCAGAACTGTTTGCATTTATTAGGGCTGTATTTTCCCCATATGCACTGTTTTGTATTTATCAGCATTGTATTTTCTCTGCCATTTTACTACCCAGTCAGTTGATAATGTGAGATCCTGGTGCTACTTTCTCAGGCAGCTTTTGGTTTTGACTATTGGAAACAACTTTGTATCATCAGCCACCTTGGCTATCCACCATCTCTTCCAGCCCATTTGTGAATGTGTTGGACAATGCAGGGCCTGGCACGGTCTCCTTCCCGTGCTTTCCTCTTGCAACTTCCTTTAATTGTGAAAAATGATCAGTAGCTCCCCCCTTTGCTTTTCATGCTCTAACCAGTTACTAACCCACAAAAGGACCTTCCTTCAAACTAAGGCTTTTTAATGAGCCTTTTGGAGTTTGGGGAATCCTGTGAAAAGATTTCTGAAAAATACCGTTATACAAATGCTGGGGGAAATTGTAATGGGAAGAAGGGTGGGGAGCAAGGAGATGTATTTGCCTCTGAGACCAGAAAGTTTTTAGTCTTCCTTATGTCTAAGCTTCCCCATAACCTGAGAAAATTATGTAGTCTGCCAGAGCACTACTTGTGAAAAAGCAGTATATTTCCACTGAAATCCATCTGGCAATGCTGATGACACAGGCTGAATGTTCTGCTTATCAGTAAACTTACCAAGTTTTGTTTCATTAACTCATGTCTTTGAACCTGGTTCTGTAAGCAAAAATACTTTTGGTCCTTCATTGTGAACAATTATAGTTTGTTCAGAGTCAAACCCACCTGGAGGGAATACAATAGTCAAACTCTAGTTAGACTTGGGTAGGGTTAATGCAAATTTACACTGAAGTCCACGAAGGCACAGTCAGGGTTTGTACTTTTACTGCTTAACAGGAACAGCTTATGCTGCCAGTGAAGTCAATGAAGCTTTGTCACTGATTTCGGTAGGAACAGGAACACCATTTGTCATAAAAGATTCACTTGACCTAATCTTTTTGTAAATAAAGAAATAAGACATTTCAGGAAATTTCACAGTGCCTTTTTTCACTTGATTATTATTTCACCTGCTTTGATCGTTACTTTATTTGTCGTCTGGCAGAAAATGAAACTCATTTTATACTCTTTTAATATCTGAATACATATAGTTGGGCTTGTATTTAGGAGTGGTGCCAACACTGAGTAATTTTAATATATTATATAGTTGATAATATCTGACCAAATATTCTAGAATAAGTCACTATAGAAATGAAGGTAGGTTTCCTGTGTGGCTTACAATATCATACTAAAATACAAAAGAAACCTGACTGGGTTTCAGTTATGAAATAATAGATACTGAGCCATTTTCAGATTTGCTCCATATTGCCAAAGTGTTTAAGCAGGTGTGTTTCACAGAGTTTGTGAAACAAAAGCTCAGCTGAAAGCAAATCAACATTAGGAAGCAAAACCATTGCTGAGTGATAGTGCTTAAAAACTGAGAAACAAGAGTGGTTTTAAACAGCAACCGAAAAGATGCTTTGATGTTTTTTAAAGCACTCCCTTATACTCTAAAAACACGTTACAGTTTTCTGCAGTTATGTACAAGACATTGCACCTTATATTAGTGTTACTTCTGTAGTTTGGATTATACCCATCAAATATTAACTTTTTTCTTGTAATATGAGCATGTCAGCAGTTTTTGAAGATTAGGAAAACATGTTCATGAACCTACCTTAAAAAACATCATTTTTTTTTCCAGAGCATTATCTCATGGATACAAATGAGGAAAAATGGCAATGAACCTTCTCTTGCACTGTGAGCTGACCGCCTTCCATCACTGCACAGAACAACAAGCAGTCTTCCTCTGTAACATGACAAGGCTCAGCAGTAGCACAGGCAGAAGTATTTGGGTCAAAGACTGCTATCAGAGGCAAAGGTGGACAACATTACCTGAGGGGAAATTAAGAAAATCTTAAGAATTCTGGCTGATTTTACGTAAGTCCCTAAAAGCCTTGAATTCATCTGAATTCACTGAAGGCTAATCACTTCATGCCTTAAAGAGTACAGAAGCCTTTTGACATCAGGGCTTGTATTGTGTAGCTCTCTGACATGACTTAGGAAGATAAGACATGAACAATGGAGAGTTATTAACGTGAATAATTTTCCGTGCAAACTGGAAGCACCGCAGAACAATAGGATGGCTGTGGCTTAATGGCACCAGGTTGTCTGCAGGGCTGAACATAAAATATCACAGTAGTAAAGAAATAACAAAGTCAAAAGCTACTAGAACAAAAAACTGCTTTCAAAAATGAGCTAGGGCAGCTGGACTACAAGATCCCTTTTCCTGGAGGTGGTTCCAGAGATTCAGTGGCCAGAAAACATGCCTAAAAAGCCAGAGCTAAAAAACAACTGCAGGTTTGCTAGACCTGAAGAACTTCATGAACCCAATGCATTAATCTAAACACCTTCACCAGACTCACCTTCATTCCATATCTTGGGGTCAGCAGGATTATGACAGATGTATTTGCAAAAGGCTAGCATCTATACTAATCAAATATGTTGGCCCCTTCAATACAGGAAACAGAGAAGCAACATAAAGAGATGAGCAAATTAACATTTCCACACGTCACTTTGTGTATTGTCTTTTCTGAAAGAAGAGTCTTCAGTAGAAAGGATGTAGGAAGGAGGAGGGCTAGTGGAAGTTGTAGGTATTGGGATACATGTCCCCTGGGGTAGGTAGCTGCTGCTGTGACTTTCCCAAGACATATTTCCGCTATGTGTGTTGCTACAACTCACAACTGAGCAGCAGAGCTGGAGCTAGTCCTGGTGGCAATAGCTCACGGTTGAAATACCAATCCCAAGAAGCTCAAGGGAAAAAAAGTTCACACAGCAAACAAAGAGATAGCAGCTGTTCCACTGTCTCTTCTGTCCTCTCCTTGCTGAAGCCTCCTCCACTTATATACATAACTGACACCCATAGGAGTGATCATACAGAAGGAAAGTATTTCCATTTGACGTTTTGGTGGACAATCTATGTAGCAGCAGAATGCTGTCTGAAACACGCAGACCTCTTTTGGTTTATTCACTCTGACAGTGGGGATCATTTTAGAACACAAGTGACAGGAAATAATGTTTTCTGCAGTTCATCAGGAAACAGAACAAGGCAAAGCACCGACTTTTGAGGAACAGGAGCTATGACATCCTGTCCATGCTGCACATTCAGTGCCTCTCTGACCCTAGAAGAAATTTGAAATAGACCTTTCGTTAAAAGGGGTTGATTTTGCTGAGTCAAATCAAACTACTGTATGTCTCTGTCTTCCAAAACTCCCAACATAGTTTATGTTCTATTGGAAACCAAAAGGTGACAGTCAGCCAGCTCCTGGACATCAAGTGCAACATTCACTGAAATCAATAGAGCTGTATCCCTTGCCCCTAAGTCTGAAAGTTTTCTGACAAGTTGCTGACATAGAAGAGGTCACTCAACCATTTCTAATACTGTGGATGGATGGATGGATGGATGGATGGATGGATGGAAGGAAGGAAGGAAGGAAGGAAGGAAGGAAGGAAGGAAGGAGTGATTCCCTCAGAATAAGATTGCTGTATGTTGATGTTTGGGCAGTCTACATTGCTGCTGCCTCTCTGAGCCTTTCTGTGGTTACACAGAAGATTTCGGTCTTTGTGCTATTAGTCTGGCACCTTCAATGTATACTTGATTCTCTACTGAAAACTTTGATGCTAAATCTTAAAATCAAGAAGCTGGTTTCCTCTGCCCACGTGGCAAAGCCAGAATGAGGAACAAAATATAAATTTGTTTTCTTTATTCTGTTGCAGTCATGAATCATTACTCATTCCAACAGCCAAAGCACAGGTTTTCTGCATAGGTGAAAGCAAGATTACCCTATTTCTGCAGTACATATTTAACCAACTCCCCATTTATCCTTCCCCTTAATCTTTGTCCCTCACTCATCTCACCATTCCTCCCAGTCCCCTTCTTGCTTCCAAATCACAGCTCCAAGCCTTACTATCTTTCATTCTCTAGAGACCAAACTGCAGATGAATAAAACATGAAGGCTAAATGGGTCAAACAGTAGTTACAACTAACTGCTTGCTTCCCCTTTTATGAAAGTCTGCCTTTTACCTTCATTTCTGCCCTTCAGGAATCTGGGCTTCAGCCACTGAGAATGAAAGCAACCGTGCAGAGGAGTTTGATTTTGGAACTTTTTTCCAGAGGAGTGGCTGAATTTTTCTGACTAAACTGGTTTCCAGTATAAAAGTAAAGTTGGGCTTTCAAGTAAACCAAAATATCTACTTTATAAACCAGCTTATGGGAAGAAATGGGATGAAGAGAAGTGAGAATGAGCGTTGTTAAAACTTCAATGCTTTTACTACCAAGTTCGTAATTTTCCATGAAAATAATATATTATTTAAAATTAATCGAAATTTTCTATGGGGAAAACACATCTTAAGTCAGTAAGCCTTCCTTCCAAACTACCTGTTCATCTGGAAGCATTGGAGCTTGAGAATAATTCACAGGTACATATATTACCTACACAAGTGTGGAACATGCTTCTGTGTAAGATACAGACTCAGAAGACTCCATCCCAGAAAAGAGGTGGCTGATGAAGGATGTGTTTAGAGAGCTATTAAAGTAGGTGCCATAGGTAAAGTGAATAGGTAATGGCTGTCCTAGTCTCTTCTCCAATACAAGAGCAAAAGGGCATCAGATAAAACTTGCATAGAGCTGTCTGGAACAAAGGAAGTGGTCCTTATACATTAAGCTAAACTGTGGAAATCCTTGCTGCCAAAGACGGTGTGTACAAAGGTGCTGTATGGGCTCAGTAAGCAACTGGAAAAATCCATAAAGGATCATTGAATAGGAAAGCCTTTAGCAGTGGAAGTCCATGAGCTACACATTACTGAAGGCCAGAAGAATATTCTGGAAAAGTTTCCCTATATCCTTACCTTACCTTTTAATTCCCTGCTAGGCATCTGCTGTCAGCCACCATTGGAAAAGGGCTAAAAGGACATTCCGTTTGACCAGGCACAATTGTTCTTTTGTTCTTCAACTGTGACTCAAAATAAGGATCTTTTATATACAGCAGTATCTACTGCTCCTTGAGCTCACCAAAGGTATTTGTCAGCTTTATGAATTCAGGCAGACTTAACAAAGAGAAGGGCAGTTCTACTCTATAAAGTGCTTCCAGTAATGGGGCTTCATGTTTGTCATCTTCAGTATAAATGTGCTTATTTTCATGTATAACATGATAGTGTAAATCCAGCCTGATCTGTAGAGCTCACAATGGCTTCTTTCCTCTTGAAATTTTTCTCCAGAGTACAATATTATGTCCTTTAATACTTTCTATGCAAACTCACTGCTTTCAGGGTGACTGGAACATAATGTTAAACAAAGGAAGTGCTCCTGTATACATTGAGTCAAGCTGTGGAAGTCCTTGCTGCAAAAGACTGAACTTTTTCAGACTGAAACTGAATAAAACATGACCTCCTTTAGCTGGGCATGACTACAAGATGGATAGAGATAAAATCAGGGGAAAACCCCTTTTCTGGTCACCAATGCAAGTGATTATGTCAGCTGTTCCTACAGAAGGTGGAATTCTTCCATGGTGACTTCAGAACAGAGCCCTGTTTAAACTGGCATTGGGCTCTTCTTGGCTTTAAGACACAGATCTCTTTTTAGTGAACCTTCAGTGACCCTATTGTGATGTTAGTTTGGTGGCTGACCAGAGATAAGGTTGCTATTTCAGAAAAAATGTAGGAGAAATGGTGACAGTTACACGGGCAGCAGCAATGTGAGAAGCACTACACTTCTTGGAAATGAAAGACAGGCCTTGAAGTTACCTCTAGATTAAGAAACAGAAGAAAACTATCCAGTTACTGAGACCAGGTACCCACCTTAACTGCATCCTAACACCAGCTTGGCTGGAGTTTGACCTCAAAACACTACTCCTATTTCACCGACACCTCAGTAGTGAAGCCTAGATGCACAAACCTGCAAGGAACTGCAGTGCACTCCAGCAGGTAATCTAGAACTTACACAACGTGCAAGTCTCTCCCTAAGACCTGAAATGTACTACTTCTACTATAAATTTTGCTTACCAACTGAATAAACGTCCAGGTTGCTGTTTAGCTGGAAGTCTGCTACGTGCTTTCCACGCCTGTTGTGTGCTTGTTACATTCAAGCTATTGTTTCATTGTTTTGTGCCCCCCTGAGGCATCCTTTGATAATAAAATAGTTCTGCCTTGCCTCGGGCAGGGTGTCACTCTGTGTGTGTGGCATAGAGGTGAGAAAACTGAGTTGGTCCGGCACCTACACAAGTACACGGCATTACCAGATTGTGGGATGTAACTCCCAGTCTCAAATATTATTACTTATGCATTTTTTCCATCACAGTTAATATTCTGAGTAGTTTCAATTGTCATCTATGGGTAGAATTTTCAAAACCACCAAGTGTCAGCCTAACTCTGCTTTCACCAAAATCAACAGCATTTTTATTGTCTTTGTTTTTGGGTGATGGTTGCACACTATGAGGCATTTCATCTTGTATTTTGAAAGCGAAAAAGAGGCTCTAAACAGAAGACCCACTGTTGAAGGTATTCTGGCTAAATTGAATCCTTCTTTTTAATTCTGGCTCTCATTCCCCAGAATATTTTAAGCATTAGGAAAGGTATCTGACCATGAACATTTCAGACAGATGGGGACATAAACCTGGGTTAGAAATATGGGCAGGTCAGCCATTGAAAGAGAGAACATCTGCAGAATCACGTAAGAATTAACTGTCTATCTACCAGTGTAAATAAAACTTAAGTTCTCTTATCTCTAAAGCTCATAGAAATCTTTTATAAAAGTCTCGACTCTTTCTGTGCCATACTTCAAGGGCTTATACAAAATTGCTTTTTACCTGACAGTCCTGAAACCTCATTCACTGACAACTTCTGGCACTTTATCCTGATGCTGAAATCATGCTTTTAAAATTGAATGATTGTACCATTCTCCAACATCCAACCTGGTTCTCTAGAGTTTCACGCCTGGTCACAGGGAGGGTGGTTAAGCACTCGAACAGGTGCCCAGAGAGACTGTGTGTAACAAAACCCAACTGGGCAAGGCTTAAGCAACCTGATCTGACTGTGACATGCTCCCTGTTTTGAGCAGGAGCTTGGACTAAGTGACCTCCAGAGATCTTTTCCAACCTCAATTAGGCTCGGACTCAATGACTCTGCTTCCTTTTTCCTTATATCACTTACTGCTAAGGGATCTCACATAAAAATGCAGGTATTGTAGCTCTCCCCTGCTAGCCTTAGCCTTTCACAGTTGTTTTTTTTTCCCCGGACCTTTCTTCTGCCATCCTAATGAATACCCTGTTTCAGTATTTTCTTACGGTATCTAGCCATCAGCTTTAAAGACAACACAGACAGAACTTTAAACGTTTCTCCCAAAACCCTTCTCCACAATCTCAGTCATCAAGACAACAAACACAAACATCTTCAGTTCAGTCTTACTGTTATGTGCCATCTTCTACTTATCCAGCTCTGTAAACCTACATATTAAAGATGTATCTAAATATTGCAGTTTCTTTGTACATCAGATCTCTTACACTCACCCCTTCCTTTCAGTCATCAGTGATCTAAGACAGGGACCCAGAGATCTGAGTTTTATATTTGGTATTATATATACTTCTATACATAACTTTGTGTATTTTTTTTTCTGCAGTCTTTGATGACTCACTTAAGGTATTCTACAGTATCACAGATTTTTTGCTTTCCATTATTTTTTCTTTTGTTAAAAGACTTCCTCTCCTCAGTTAACTAAAAAAAATAATTTCTGGAAGCTAGAAATGAAGATTAATTCCATGATCTTAGCTCTCCTTCCAGTTCTCATATCCCATCTTTATTATTGGATGACAGGAAGGGTGGTAACGAAGATACTGAATTTGAGATTCAGAACACTTGGAGTTATTTCCTGCATTTCAGTAGATGTACAGTGCAGAGCTTCATATGAATTAGTTCAGAGACAACAGTAGTTCAGCTGGAGTACATGAAGACTTTGAAACGTCTAATTTACATTGAAAAAGTAGAATTCTTTATTTAAAGCTACCTTTGGTATCTATTTACCTACTGAAGTCTAAAGGGTAAACTTATCCAAAGGCTATGCTAAAAATTGCACCTCAGGAAAATGAGGATAACACTATTTCCTCCCTCTTACCCTTCTTCATCTGCTTATGCTGATCTAAAGACCTTTGCAGGCAGAAAAAGATTTTATTAGATGTTTGCAAAGCATAACTGCACATCCACTCTTTTGAATGATTGTAGGCTTTTAAGTAGAAATTAAGAAAAACACTAACAGGTTTTACTGCTTCATCTTTTAAAGGGCAGCCTTTTAAGAAATGCATCTTTATGCTGCAGGCCTTCAGAAGGGATTCCTACTTTCTAAGAGAACCAATGAGATTAACTTTTGTCATTTCATCTTGGTCCTGTAAGGCTAGGAAATGCATCTGAAACTAAAATCTTCCATATAGTTTCTGTTTTCTGTGCATACTTTTGAATACGAACTGACATATGTGGGTGGGGGAACTTCAAGATTAGCCTTAATCAAATCTCAGCTTTTGCTGGAACTTCCCAAAGCTTTTCTCACCCTTTGCTCCTGACTGAAACATTTTGCTAGTTTTGGGTGCATTCCAATTAGAACTTAAAATACTTGGGTTTGGTTTGTTGTCTTGCAGTGTTCCAAGTACTTCCAAGTTTCATTTCATCATTCAGATCTATCCCTTTAGTCTTCAGTCCTGAAGTTAGCTCTAAAATGTTACCTCTGTATCTGAGATACAGACCACATTCAAACAAATCTTCTGGTGATTTCCAAAAGACTTTTAGTCTGAATAAGGAAGAAAAAATTGATCTTCTGCCACAGGCAATGGAGACAAAATTTATAGGACTGAAGCAGACTGAACCCATACTGACAGCAGCTTCTTGATACTGTTTTAGAAAGAAAAAATGAAAGATAGCTTCACTATGTTTCTGTGTAGAAAGATCACTCATTCCAGTAATGATCAGCAGAACTTCTTTAATGTAAGAGAGTGGGTTCATAAAGCAAGAGTTGGAGAGTGAACAAATAATCCAGAACAAAGTAAACTCTTTTAACCGTCTTTCTCAGATGAAAAAAATAATCTTCACAAAAGCAAAAGGAAAATGTAAACTTAGAGCTAGAATTTATGATCAGAAAGAAGATACTTGTGTAAAGAGGTTGATTTCACTCAAAAAAGCCCAGCGGGGCAAAAGTGTTAAGATGAGTCCTTACAGCTGTCTAGTGTCTAACAGAATGGGTCTCCTTTCTGGTTGAGTACTTTAAGGATGTTACAGAATATGTGCTAAATCATACCAGAAGCCATCAATTTCTTTCAAGTGATAACTGATTAAATATGCTGCGATTTTCCTCCTCACTTTAGCTTGCTTTCAATTGCTCATGCCTTTTCTTTAGCTTTCTCCTCCTTCTCACCTCACAAGTAGAAGTTTTTATCTGCACTCGTCATTTAACATCTCCTCTTGCCATCACGATCCTTCCCTATTCCAGCTCCTCGTCTATTTTACACCTCCTTGCATCACTCCCTCTCTCTTTTTCTTAACTTTTTTTCCTGTCTGTCTGTTTCTCTTCCCAACACAAATAACCTTGCTTATATTCTATCCTTAAGTCTGATACTTCTACATCTGTTTTCTCTCTCATCTCTATTGGAATAAGATTCATTAGGGAGCAGGTAAATATAATTTTATTAATAAGGCAAAATGCCTAAAATTCACATACAAGAAATTGATACAAATATGAGCAGCAAATTTGTCTCTTGAAAATCAGTGCAATGTTGACATAGCTCTTCCTGTTGATTTTAAAATGTATTTTTCTGAACTCTATCAATTATTTCTAGTTGTTAATTTCCAGTATCTGTGTTATTTTTCTTCCTTTTCACCGTGTACCTTTATTAGTTTGGGTTTGTTTTGACTAGTTTGCATCGCATTGGTGAGGGTTTTGGTTTGGGTTTTTTTTACCAAACCAGCTACTGAGTTTTTATTCTTTACATGCATTTTCATTTCTTTCGACTACTTCATCCTATACTACCAGTCTTCTCCCTTAACTAGCTACAACTGTTTCCTGCAAGCTTTATACTTGGAACATGGAAGAGCTCTTTCTTTTAGAATTATTCAGCAATGTGGTTTCACTTAGCAAGTAAACCTAACTAATGATTTCAGATACTCCAGGTGTGTTGAACATGGCACCTATAAGCACACTGTCTAGAGTTGTTTTTTTAATTACATCTCAGGCCTCCTCCAGTTCAGATCCTGACTTCTTAACTGAAGCTTACAATTCTAGCGCTGCAGTCTTCCCATTCTTGGTCTGCCAGTTGTTCTTGACACAACTACAATGTCATTTCTGAAAATTTGACAACTCATTGGCTTCAGGGTCTCCATTCTCTCCTAATTCTCCTCCACCCTCTGTAACAGCTTACAAAGCTGTTTGGAGGCATCTTCATTCTGCTCCACCACTCCAAGGGGGACAGGGTGTTCTGTTAAACCCTGGGTTTGGTTCCCTTGTTGTCTTCTGCCCCTTATCTCTGAATAATCATTCCCCCAGTGCACTTAACAACTTCATGCTCATCACTTACAAATCCACATTTCCACTCTAGGCATGAATCATTTTAGCCAAGGTAACAACTCAGCCTGTCTTTTTGACAACTCACTGTGGATGTGTAATCATCAGTGTAAGCTTAATATGGTTAATCATTCTCCCCCAGTAATTTCTTTTCCTAGCTTTGGCAACACAGTCTTGCACCACGCAAATGTTTCATCAAAGACAAACTTTCTACCTTGATATACCTTTAATCTCCTTTCTTGAGACATCCCTGTTTCTTGCTTTTCTATCATGTTAAGTATAACCCTACTAATCTTCTGTTTGTAGGACCTGTCACAGTCTAGCCCTGAATCTACTTACTGCTTTGTTTGATATTGAAATGCTGAATATGAGAGGGTCCTCCCAAATAACTTGTGATACAGCCAACTGCCAAATTCTGAAATCTACACCTTTGTATTTTATTCTATCCTACTTATGCGCACCTTCACATTTCCCTTTAAAATGTTCTTTTGTTGTGAGTCCTAAAAAATTATGCTATAGTGAGATCAATTCAAGTTCCGTCTTCCTTAACAGACTGTGTTCCTCTGTTATTTGAGTTACTCTTAGATTACGAGCTCTAAGAGGATAGAACCACCTTGACAGCAATGGGTTCTGCAGTACCTGAGTAAAAATTCTAATTTTAATAGAAATATATGCAAATTATTAAACAAATTAATAAATAATATGCTGTCCTTGTATTAATGCTATGCTACTCTACAGTATTCCTAAACACTATAACACTTTTGTAAATTACACATTCTCCAAATAAAATTTGCTTCTAAAGTATCTTGGCTGAGATTTTTAAATTCTTGCATAATTTAGGCAATTGTGTACCAAATTATACCGTTTAATTATACTTATTTACTAGATTAGATGCACCAGTAGCTCCCTTATTCCACCACAGTCAAGTAAAATGAGTGTACTGTAAAGAATCTACTACAATGGCAGCGTTGCACAAAGCCTACTGCAAATGCATTTTACTCTAATTTCCAGGCACAACACCATACAACATATATTTTCAGTCCAGACACCCTGGGAAATCAATAAGCAATAAATAAACAAATACAGTACAAATGAGGAGCTCTGATGAGCTCCTTAACACTTATATCTGAGCAGTTTTTTAAAAAATACTTTTTTATAAATCAGCATCCAGTGCATTGCAGAGATACGTCTACATGTGCCATTACTGGAATATGATAGGAATGCCAGGGGAGGTGACTATGCTGTTGCATGACCGAAAAAAAGGCTTTCTACATATAGATATTTACTTAACCAGTGCAGATTCTTGACCTATATATAAGATTTTACAACAGTATCATTGGAAAGAACAGCTACAGAGGAACATCCTAAAATTGCTGGAAAATAAAAACATGAATTGGCAACAAAAGAACATCTATAAATATATCACGTAACCACTTACTATACAGAGACATATGTAAAAATTTTAGGAAAAGGTGGCAAGATAGAAATAGCTTAAGAAATACAAATTCAATGTATTATACAAACTTCTTAAGAAGCAGAAGTAATTTGACTTTTAGATTTTTTTCTGAATTTAAATGAATGAGTTAGTTTGTTGTCATTACATGCTGTGTGGCATGCTATAATTAATGTAACACTGTACTCTGCTGAGTGACATACCTGATTCGTTTAAGGAGATGCCATGATAAGGAAAATAAAAGAAACCTGTGCTTTTCACCTTTCAGGAAAGTTCTTATGGGATCCAAAATTGATTGACATTTTTATCAACACTTGAATATTTCTTAATACATCTTCTGCTGTCACCCATCTTATAGTTTTCATAAGATGGGAAAAAAACAGCACTGTACTCTTTCTAGTCCTTCATCTGTAGTAAGATCAAACCACTAACACTTCCATTGTCATTCAGCTAGAAAATTGTAATCTGGTCTAAAGATCCTGTGAAAGAAATAGAAAAACTTCCATTGGTTTGGATAGGTTCAAAACTGAGGTTCAAAAAGACTTCTTTTTCTGAGTTGTTCTCACAGAACAAACTACTTAAATGGAGTTAAATGTGTATGTAAATTCTCATCCTAAACACATCATAGGATGATGTCCACAGTTAACTTGATCTAGTGATATGTTAGATCAATGGCATAATTCCAGTAATCAAAATCAGTACTGAAAATAAATATTGAAAGAATGGGTTCAACTTCTAGATATATTCACAAGTAGCTGAGCTACACAGCCTGTTTCCTATTGTATTGTACCTGCCCATGTAATCACACACATATAGATATCTTCCCTGCATAACCTTTTACCAGCTTGTGACCCAACATGGCAGATAAAATTTCTACATCCCAACTACTGAACCTAAGCTTTATTTTTTAATTCTGCAAACATCAAAAGCCTCCTCTGTTATTCTTTCATCTGGCTAAATTCTAACACATTTACTCAGCTTTTACCCAATGCTTATCAGGCAAAAATTCCCATCACTTTCCACAACTTGCTTTCACCAACTTTCCAAACTCGCTATTTCCAGGGAGTGGGACCAATGTGGCCAGCTTGTTTCATCATGGAACAACTAGTAGGCTTAGCTCTCAAGTCTACGGGTCTTCCAAGTCCAGTTATGTCTAGTGGCATGCACTTAAGATTGTCTACACAGATGCCTTTATTTCTCTGAAGCAATTTCTAGGTCCTTTGCAATCCTCTCTCCTCTTGTCCAGCTGCCTGGGACTCCCCCAGCTGTGGCTGAATGTGGATTTTCCCCTAAATGGGGAAGTTCCCCAGAGCAGATGGGACTCACAGAGAAATGAATGTGAGTCTCCAGTTGTATTGAACATTGAAAAGATTCCCCAAGGGACTAACAGAGGGACAATGAATTTCTTCCCTTGAACTACCTCCTCTCTGAATCTTGTGCTGACACTTCAGGAAAAAAAAAAAAAAAAAAAAAAAAGTAAACACTGAAAAATATGTACAAGAATCGATAGTCTAGTAGAGGATGCCTAGACAGTAGTGGAAGCAGGGATAAAGAGTATCATGCATGCGCATAGGACATTTCTTCCAAATACTGGTTTTGGGAAAATAGCCTGGGCTTCTGGGAGCTTGACCTCAATAAAGACTGATGAAAACCCAAGGACCACGTTCTGCTCTATCACACTTGAGAAGCAGAGAAAAGAGGTGAAACTCTCAGGAAAGCTGGAAGAGAAAAAGTTGGCCCAGGTACCAATTTTCAGACCCAGTCCAGAATGTTTCCGGAGGAGGTAACTCAGAACAAGAGGGCAGGATAGGCCAATCCAATTGACCTTGGAAGGAGTCTGGCTGTGTCTGCAGATACAGCTTTGTTGTTAATGATGCTCCTTTTGTGAAAATGCTGCCGTACAGCTTAGCCTGATTACAACACGTGAATCCAGTCCTACTTCCAGAAGAGGCAATAGGAGTTTGACCTCAATAGGATCATGAAAATTGAGATCCAAACTGTACTAGACATTGTTCTACTGCATTTAGTTTAACCCCACCGAAACATGGATGAGGGCAGGAGATAATCTCTTCCTTTGGTGTTATTTTTCCTCTAATATCTACTGCTTCAAAACTTCCCCTTTTGTTCCACTCTATACTATGTTCTGTCTTCTCAATTCACAAACTTTCTATTCTCCATATTCTTCTTCTTTCATTTTGGTTTAATGATTCACCCGCATCTTCTTTAGGGTCAAGAACAGCTTCACATGATACGAAGTGTGAAACATGGGGGCATTTACAGGAACTTGGAAGCATTTCTATAAACATTCCTATCAAGAAAGGAGATCAGAATCAGAATTTGGGTTTTTTTCAGATAAGTTTCACAGAGTGTCTTCAGTGATTTCCCTTTGCAGAAAGAAAGAAACTAAAAATAATCATTATTATATCATAATGGTATGTTCTCAGTAGTTTCAGAAAGATCTTTAATTAGCTCAATGCTTTTTGCATCTGATAGTGACATCTTTTGTTTACACTGAAGTAGTGCAATTCTTTTCTTTGGATCATTGCTTTGAAGGGTAAATTTTGTAGCTGCAATTCAGTGGACGCACATTACATAGTATGAATTCTTTCACCACAAGTCCAGTCTGCCTTTTCTCATGTGTTAGTGATGAAATGAAGATTCAGACAAACACTGACTTTCATATCTGGACTTGTAACTGAATCAGATCCTGGAGCTTCTCACTTGACATCCCACTTCCTTCCTTGTCTCTACACTGCATCTTGAGATAAAACTCTTCTACTAGATCCTTATGCCACAGATACTAAATCACACTAATTTATTACTTTCTCTCCCTATTTTAAGAAGGCATGAGTGAGAAAGAGCCATAGGGAAAAAATCTGTATTAATAGTTTCCTGTGGGTGTCTGTCAATATATCTTGTCATAATCTAAATCAGGGACCGACTTTCATGTGAAGAACATGAAAATGGAAGAAATCGAAAATGAAGAACGTGAATCTTAACTCTCAAATTCTGTTTTGCATGCAGATAGTTTAATAGTAGCTTCATTACCAAAGAAAAAATGAACTTTAATCAATCATGTAACCAAAAATCCTAGAAGAAAAAATGCTGTTCAAAGTAAAATAGAGTTATTTTCATAGAATCATAGAATCATTTAGGTTGAAAAAGACCTTTAAGATCAAGTCCAACCGTAAACCTAACACTGCCAAGTCCACCACTAAACCATGTCCCTAAGCGCCTCATCCACACGTCTTTTAAATACCTCCAGGGATGGTGACTCAACCACCTCCCTGGGCAGCCTGTGCCAGGGTCTGACAACCCTTTCAGTGAAGAAGTTTTTCCTAATATCCAATCTAAACCTCCCCTGGTGCAACTTGAGGCCATTTCCACTTGTCCTATCACTTGTCACTTGGAGAAGACACCAGCACCCACCTCTCTACAACCCCCTTTCAGGTAGTTGTAGAGAGCGATCAGGTCTCCCCTCAGCCTCCTCTTCTCCAGGCTAAACAACCCCAGTTCCTGCAGCCGCTCCTCATAAGGCTTGTGCTCCAGACCCCTCACCAGCTTCATCGCCCTTCTCTGGACACCAGGTGCTCCAGCACCTCAATGCCTTTCTTGTAGTGAGGGACCCAAATCTGAACACAGTATTCAAGGTGCGGCCTCACCAGCGCTGAGTTCAGGGGGACAATCACTTCCCTACTCCTGCTGGCCACGCTGTTTCTGATACAAGCCAGGATGCTGTTGGCCTTCTTGGCCACCTGGGTACACTGCTGGCTCATATTCAGCCGACTGTCGATCAACACTCCCAGGTCCTTTTCCGCCAGGCAGCTTTCCGGCCACTCTTCCCCAAGCCTGTAGCATTGCATGGGGTTGTTGTGACCCAAGTGTAGGACTCTGCACTTGGCCTTGTTGAACCTCATACAATTGGACTTGACCCATCGACCCAGCCCGTCCAGAATTTTGCTATTTTTCACTACGAAACTTTTTTTTTTAAAGACAGTAAAGCAGTAAAATGAATTTCAATTAGAGACTGAACATGACTTTACTCACATCAGTGTTGCTTGGAGAAACTTGGGTCCAGATTTAATCCTTCAGAGAATATTATGCTCTCCCTCTCTTCAGTTTGATGAAATAAGCAGCAAACAAACAATATAATGAAATATTTAGATCCATGGCAAAGGAACATGACTCTCATTTGTACTAGGTAATGCATCAAGATCAATGCATAGGTATTCAGGCCAAGCCTCTTCAACTGTAATCTGTTTGTAGTCCCTGTCCTGGAGTCTTGCTCCATTGTGGATTTGAATGCATCCAAAATCACAGTGAAAAATAGCCCAGATCTAGGTTGAAATTCTGCCAAATGGCCATACTTTGTTTTACCTCAGTGAATTACCCAAGTCAAGCTCTTTGAAAGAGTCAGCCATCAGAATGCACCTTTTGGTTAGCCTGACACACAGCCTAAGGCTATTGTCACCACGCTAATCTTTAGTACATAACTTTAAATTCTAGGCAGCAAGTCCGGGTACTGAAGGCCATAGCAAGAGTAAATGCTGCATGATTTTAATCAAATATGCTTACATTATAACTTCAGATAACTTCTCCCCAGTGTAGCACAGTTATGGGTGAAACCAGCAGCTGTTTCTAGTCTAATGCCACTACACCAAAACCCCTTGACAGATCTGATTCTTCCTCTCCACCATCCCCTCCTCTGCTTCCCCCTCTACGACTCACCCTGCAGGTCATTGGTCCTTGTTCTAGGGCAAATTCCCAGAGACCTCCATTCCTCTGTTCATGATTTTCTCCAGAAGGCATCTGCCAGTTGTTAGCAAAAAACAGGGATTTATTTTCAGATTCGGACAGGTGAACCATTCTTTCACCAGCCACAATGTGTTGCTTACTCTGGGAAACAAGTAGTTGGGTGGCAATTGAAAAGAGGCAGTATTTTTGCCACTTGAGCAAATGTGCAAAACTAGGGACAGGCTTAGTCAAAAACAGCCACCTTCTCCACTTCCCTGAGTGGCCACACTGGACCTGTCAACTGGACAACAAGCATTTGTACCCACATCCAAAGCATGGAGGATCTCTACACTGCTGTGCTAGATTAAGAAAAGGGACCCCCTTGCAATTATACCTGCAACTTTTCTCTGCTGTGAAAACTTTTCTGAGTGGGAGTAGTGAGATGAAGCAGAAAGTTGGCTTAGCTCCTGAAAGTGCCAGATGGGCACTGGAGAGAAAGCTTCTGTAAGCTGCAAGCCACAGAGAACAACTTTCCAGGAAGGGAGAGTCCCAGAAACTATCAGCAGGAAAAAAGCCTGTGGGAAAGACGAGTCAGTCTTTTCCAACCAAAATTGGCCTCACGTCAGATATCATTGAACATTCATTCTCTCATTCCCCTGAAACAGTGAAGGGAATGACCAAGTACCAGACACAGATGAAGGTAATCAAGCAGCTTACCATTTTCCAAAATCTGTGTGATATCTGTATAATGTGCCTCTCCTTCACGTTAATGCCAAACATCTTCTAAAGGACTCCCATTAGCACTCTAGGGTGCACACAGACCATTTGCTATTGATATAAAACATCAGTCTATCTACTTGTTGTAGCACGGCTGCAGTGATTTTCAAATCATTTCAGACAGGGAAACACACCAGATAATGACAGCTATTTAAAGGAACACCACACAATTCTACATACTAACCAGCACAAGTAGATTCCTCATAGTGCACAGAGGGAAAAGAAAACCTTTCACAGCAGGGCCACTTCTATTTTCTTTGCTGCCAAGTCAGCATCATACTTGCCTTTTGACTGATCCCTGAGAAACTTCTCTTTGCAACACTCCATTTTGCTATCTTCCCACTACCTCCCACTAGAAACCTGGAGGAAAGCACAGAACGGTATAAAGATGATCTGAAATTTGTGGCACTTGCAAGATATCCAAAGCTATTCAGTTTCTCTTTTGCCACAGACTCCCTCTGAACAGTCCTGGGCAACTTTAAACATCTCTGTGCTCAGCCTAATGCAAGAACAATTTATTCTTCACAAGAGTATAGTAAGGTAATTATATCAAACACTATGCTAGTGGAGTCATTCAGATACCATAAAACAAACATGGAATTTTGTTCACAACCTTTCACATGCTCTTCAAGAAGAGAGGCTGGGTGGGGGGCAGAGGGATTCTCCTGGGTTGGAGACCGAGCGGTAACATTTAGGAGTTTTCTATAATTACTAACCTCATCTTGACCTGTGAGTTTCGGAGAACACTTGTAGCGCCTTTATCATCCTCGTTACCTATTGCTTCTCACTTGCAGAGGATGTGGGTGCTGTGGGCTACCAGAAAATGTTGGTAGAATATGTTCCTCTTGCTTGAGAGCACATTTCACAGTGAAACTAACCGTTCATGAATAATTCCATACCACAGCCTTGGACCTTGTTCGTATCTGGATGGGAGATACCAAGCAAGCCAAAATGCAAGCACAGTGTTGAGACCTGCACAGGAGCACTCTCTGAGTCAACCTTCCCTCAGGAGCAATGAGCTGAAAACACTGTGCTACTGCCCTGTGAAGGAGAAAGAACACATCAGTGATCTTCTGTCAGTTTTGGCAAATGTTGGCTGTCAAGGTCAGTGAAATGGTCAAATTCAAACCATCAGTTATGGATTCCCAGTAGTACAGATTATAACTGCATCAAATGCTAATTGAAATCAACTTGAAATAAAACTGAAATTGCATTTCAATTTCATTCATAACTTTTTTCTCTAGCTGGTTGGATACCATTGCTGAGCACAGTAAATATAATATGTCATCCTCCTGTATATTTGCCAAACCTGGAGATCCCTGGTAATGAATGGAACTACATAAATGTGAGACGATTACTTTCAAATTTGCCAGGCAACTCCTAAATTTGTACAACTAATTGGTCTTCTTGCATATTTGCAATATTGTGAAAACTGGTGGAAACTGGGTTATTGAGTGTACCAGGTGGTCTCCATGAAATTAACTTTTCTAATAATGGGAGAGAAGAAAAGGAATTGTTTAGAAAGGGAACTGTAAAATCCCTACAAATAAAAACTGAAGAGCTACAGAGCTACAGTTCTAGATGGAGGAAAAAACCTCTCTGTAAAAAGCATGTGGGATTCCACCAAGCAGCCAGGGAAGATCAAAGGTCACAGAACCAGCAGAGGTGCATTGATTTCAGTTGAAGGTTTTTTTATGTTTTATATCCAGTCAACGCATCAAGCTTTTGGACCTCTCACAAAGGAAATACGTATTATATAAATTGAGGAGAAAATGGCTACTCATCTTCGTTGAGTTAGTTATGTGTAAATATTTAGCAACAAATTCTACTTCAGAAAAAAAATGAGGACCCTGTGCTTTAGTGCAGGCCTTTACTTTTACTTTTCTGTCCTTTACTTTTACTACTTATGTGAATACATGCTTTTCATATAAGTATATGTATATGTACATATATTTAGTGACTAAAAGAAAAAGAAGATCACAGAAAATGAAGGCAAATTTATGTGACTGGAGATGTACTGGTTTTACTCTTACATACTAGCTCATCGGGGACTTGGATCTGAATAAGCTATGCCTGGCACATCACTGAAGCAACAAGGCAAGCAAAGGTGCCTTCTGTAACATCTGTAACGTACCCAGTCCCCTAATTACACGGCAGGAATGGGAGAGATAGTGACCGCATATAATGATTTTCCTGGAGCCAATATGCCAGAGGGGAAATTTTTTCACAGGCCTCTAAACAAAAGGTGTCTTCAAGGGTCTAGCTTTGCTTCACCATCAAGCGGGGACTTCCCTTGATGGGGAAATCCCTAGCTTCTCTGTCATAGCGACTTTCCAGCCGGGTCTGAAAGGGACTAGAGTAGCCCCTATGAATCAGACCCTTGACATTAAGTTAAATGAATTACATAAAGTTCAATTAAAAGATTTTTTAGCACACTGTATCTATGTATAAAACCCCACAAATGGCAGCCCATCAGTACACCACTATTCAAGTTCTGATACGTCTTTGAAGTCAAGACTCAATTTCTTATGGTGAGCACAGAAGTGATTGGCAGAAGTCCAATTTGTATAAATTGTAAAGTATCAGTGATACGTTATAACTTCATGCAAAACATCTTTAGCAGACTTTGTCCTAGTAACAGTCACAAGTAAGTTGAACTGAAGAAAGACTGAGAAGAGAGGAAATCATACTGGTTTAGTATTTTTAAAGGACAATTAACAAATTCGCTAGAAGATAGGGGACGTCCTTAATAAACGGACATGGTGGCTTTTTGGTACTTTTTTGTTTGTTTGTTTCAAAATAAATTACTGGAATTTTATTCATCCCAAGCTTTATCTTCCCACACACTTCTAAAATTCCTCCAAACTACAAATTAATTTCTTAACAGGTGAGCTTTTTAGCTTTTCTCCTGTCTTACCAGAACTCGGCCATTCTAACCCAGAGCCACTCACGTTTCAAGGCAGCCAGACTTTACACTCATTGGTAAACTTGAGACATGCTCATTTACCAGGAAATACCTTCATCTTCATGCAAAGTTCTTCTAAAGTAATAGGACAACAAGAAGATGGTAAATTTGGTGCAGACAGCACGATGTAGCAGTTCACATTTCTGAGGTAAAACTATGGCTCTCGGTATTTTCTTAGAAATTAACCACAAAATCACAATACAAGTCTGGTCAGTTGGCTGCCTGCTAGAAGAGCTGACACAGAATCCTGTTGCTGGGACCATGCTGGCCCTGGGGAGCACCCGTAGGGAATATAAGAAGAATAAAATGAGAACTGTACAGCTTCACTCAATTTCTGAAGTATTAAAGGAAAAGATGGTATGCGTAAAGTCCAGAAGGATATCCAAATGGCCAAATTTTGTCTTTGTCAAAGCCCTGGAAAGCAAGGCTGGCTACTGATGAAGGGATGGGTGTACTCAGAGATGCAGCAATCATCAGGGCAACAGCAGCAGTTGCTTCCACCATTCCTCTGTTGCCCCAAGAGCATCTGAAGTGTCTTCAAGCTTCACCATATCTCATCTACCAGTTCTTCCATCTTTATCTACCGCTACCCAGCCTTGACATCTTGGGGCAAGTACTGGCACTGGGCTGGTCCTGGCTAACATGCTGCCTCGGTAAGTCACCGCACTGAACATGGTGGCACTACTCATGCGTGAGATGTTCTGAGCCACCAACAAGGGAAGAGTTTTCTTAACAGGCATGGAAATGAAACAACGTTCAGTCGCAGAATACAGATACAAGGAAATGAAGGCTCAAACAGCTCCTGGAGAAAGGGAGGCCCACAGGCTAGGTGGTACTTTCATTACTCATAATGTAGTTTCATTATGCATGTGGTCCCTTTGCTTTCTCTCACAACTTCCTTTTCAAAAGCTTTTGCAATAGACATGCTAAGATACCACGCTACTATTGCATTGGGAGCAGCCTCCACATAGCTGCCAGACTCCTCAGGATCTGTCCCTTTCCAACCCCTTCATGCAGCCTCCACTATTTTTGTTGCACTTCCTAAGTGATCTCAAAGTCTCTTCTCTTCTGAATCCTTCAGCATAACCCTCAGCAAGGCAAATACAGAGAAAGTCAAACAAACCCCAAAGTATGCAGCAGGACTTAGATACTACTACAGCAGCCCAACAGAGGAAGGAAGGAAGCACAGGACTTTTAAACAACTTCCCCTTTTTCACAAGGTCTTCCTGTGAGGGCTTTTGCAGGCCAGCATTGTAAAGTGAGTAGCTACAGTATCAGGCTGCAGTCTGATGCAATCAATTCACTACATAGGATTTTCAAACTCATGGGGTTCAGTATACAAGTTTGAAAAGCTTGTTGCTGTAAGCTTTTTTCCCGCTAGTTTTTACATGGAAAAGACACTATACAACAGAGCTGAGCTCAACTCCTCTGCAAGAGTTCCTCCATAAAAGTGGTGACGGACAGAGCTTGTGAAATGTCTTGGGTTTGTTTGTTTTGTAATGCAGACTACTACCAAGAGTCTTACTATTATTTATTAGGAATATTAAACTAGCACGTCCTATGGATCAAATCCTACAGAGTTAGCTACGGGCAGGGTACATCAGCTGAAGTTCTGTCACTAGGTTCACGTTAGATTTAGTGACAAATCCCAACAAGATCAGCTCAACCCTCCGTCTTTCAAACTAGAAAGACACAATATAGATGTGAGACTTTTTCTGAATATGGCTTCATTTCCAAGGAAGAGTTTTGGAATACAGACACTGAAATAGAACTTAATTAAAAACTGGGATAAAATCTTTTGGCTCCTCTTTTATAGAGGAAGTGTCTATGATTGCAGCTGTGCTTAGACTGTCTGCAGTAATTATGTACCACTGTTGCATAGCTATTTTACTCAATGCTAATCTAGGATCTCTTAAACTGCATGAGGACTTCCAACATTGAATGAACTGCCAGTAAAACTGAAGATTTTTGTCTGTGACAGAAATGGTATCTTGAACTACATACGCTGGCTTAACACAGGCTATTAAACAGTAAAAGCTGATGTTACATTAGGTAACTCAGCTGCGTGCTTAAACCTTGTACTCCACCAATGTTAAGAGTAAGTAAAGACTCGTACCCAAGCCAGGGTGAGCCCTTCTGTTGACAAAACAATAATTTCATTTCTTATCAATAGTGAAGATTTACATCTAAGACTCACAGTCTTAGTTTCATTCAAGTTATTTGGTTTTGATTCTGGGTCTTACTGAAGACTTTTTATTGGGTTTCATGCTTACAGCTGTTTTCCTGTTAGTCCTGTACTATCTCTGAAGGCAGCAAAGGTTGCTCTATTTGGAATATCATGTACACAGGGAAATAAAGGCTCACTTTCTTTCTTCTTTCACAGTTGCATGAAATCGCTTGCATACAATCATTTCTCTCCACACCCCCACACTCTTTGTTTAAGAAACAAAATTATTAATAAGATTTGGCACATGATATTGTACAATCTTGGGATCTGGGGACAAACAGAGTTAGTCTTTAAAGCCCAAACTCACACATGCTGCAGCTCAACCCTTGGCTCTGCATATGTCTTTCTAACTCTAGGGGAAGCCAGAGGAAACCTTCCTGAGTAGCGTCTCTCACACGTGGCAGCACTGCTACAATTGTCATGATTTCTGCTAGATGCTGCTGGCTCTGAGCCATCTTCCCCTTTACGTAATGCGCGTATCTGTCCCCTAGTGCGGAGGGGTTAGGTATACTGTGTAATACACTTTCAGCCTAAAACTATTCTTCTACATAGCCCTTGCCTGTGAGTTCTGCTGAGGGCAAGGAAAAAGTGATACACGTTTGACATCTGACTAGACCACTGCCATTTCCTTCTCATCACACAGATTCCCCATCTCTAGAAGAGCTCTCAGCGGGGTTTAGGGGAAGGCAAACAGTAGGTAACACTGAGCAATGATGACGATATGGACACAAAAAAAATTGTCAGCATAGACAGATCTTGGAGACGCAGACAAACATGCATTGCCACATCTGTTTCAAACAATATAAATGGTATTTTCATAATCTTTTGTATGAATCCTATCATGTAATTGTAAGCAGGCAGTTTTCCAACATACAATTTTATTGTGGAAGTGGGAAAGCAAATAATCAATGCTATGGGATACACAGAGAACTATTAAGACGTAGTTCTTCTCCAGAGACCTTTCAACATAGTGAAAGAATGATTTTAGGTCTTATACTGCTCCAGGGTGGCAAGTCAAGCAAGGAGGTTGGATATAGTAATCAAAACGAAATTGAAATTTGTCTTAAAGAGCAATACTTTCCAAAAGCAATGTCATGAAGAGAGGACACTGGCATTAGCAAATCAAGTATCAACCCACGTAAGAAACCATAAGAAGAGCTTTAGGAGTGTTACCTGCCATATGCATGCACACAAAGAAATGAGTCACTACATCACAAGGGATGAAACCATTAGAATTAGTGAACACTGCAGGCAATATATTCACACTGTCTTACCCACAGTCATACCTCAGCACACATAAGGCTCAGCAAAAACCTGACGTGTTTCCAGCAGGCCTGAAAACAATGCTGTACTTTGGAACATACTGCTGGGGAGAATGGTTTGATTAAATGTCTCGGCAGCGTAACCACTGCCACCTAGGAAGCTACACAAGCAGTTCCGTATTTGTCCTATGATTTTTATTAGAGCAACACGCAGAGGAATCTAAGTGTGATCCGTACCCCATTGTGTTAGGTACTCAATATTATGCAGGTCTGCCTGTACTGCTACAGATAAAGTAAGAAGTTCTGCCATGAAATGTAGGTGTTTGAAGGAAAGCAGCATAGACGCATCTTGGTCAAAGGTTTTGGTAGATGAACAAAAAAAAGGAAGAAACTGGTTTCTTTTAGTCCCAGACTAAATGTTCCTGCTCATCTCCTATCATATCGCTAATAAAGCAGATGACTAGTTATCCGCAGTGGTTTCTATGACATTATTATTTTTTTAAACTCAATTCTATGATGCATTTACACAGACCAGGAACGTGTAGTGCATGTTCCTGTTCCCATTTCTCTCACCTTTCCATTGATCTTTATTTTTTTATATCCTTTCTTACAGTTAAAAAAATAATGCAGGTCAAGAGATCACCGTATTGTGTGGCAGCAAGACCTCCTAAGATCAGCTCAAAACCACCATCATAATTTACAGCTCTCCTGTGAAGCAACAAAAAATTGCTCAGTCACAGCAAAGTTATCCTTGAGCAGGGAGCATCCAAGCTTCATCACCCTTGGGCCTTTCTCACGCAGGGGGGCATGATGCTGTTAGCCTTCGTACCATGTGTGGACTGTGATTGCCCAGAGCAACAGCAGCAGCAGGGGAGGCGCAACAGAGGTGGTGCCTCTCCTGCAACCAGCTGGGGCAGAGGGAAAGCAGGTGTGAAGGGAGACTGGGAAACAGTCCTGGATGTTTGGCTGCCCTCTTCCCCTCACTCTCCTGGAAGACTCACCTTGGGCACTAGCCTACCTTTTGAAATAAGCATTCATGATAGTCAGCATTTTCAGAACACTAAGGCTGTAAAGCCCTTTTTTCAACAGCAGCCTTTCATTTCTAGGTGCCCAGCCTGAGCTTGCTCTCAACAACTGCCTACTGCCAGTGGGTCTAAGGAATCCACTAGAACAGGAACTGTGTGGCCATTTGGCACCCACCCCCATCTTTTTCAAGATAGGCAACCAAAAATCAAGATAAATTAACTTACATTAAGTGAATGAATGCTCGAAACAGGAGTCTACGCAACTTTCACTTGGCCAAAGAGATTGTCAGTGGCAGAGATGAAGTATTCTTGCTTCCCAGTCCTGCATGTATTTCCCTGGCTGCTCTGCCTCTAAACCAAAATAATTTGACATAACAGTATTCACTATCACAAACATTAATGCACACTTTTCCAGGTAAAATTCTGCTCTCATAGCGGGGGGGGGAGGGGGGGGGAGTGTGGGGAATGAAACATATCTTGCTATGCTATCTTCCCACAAGGTAAAACTGCAGTAGTGAGGGATTCTGTTACAGGACAGAGCAATTACAAGAAAAAAAAGACGACCATGATGTCGCTTTATCCAAAAACGCATCGAGAATCCTTTAGGTTAAGTGTTTGAGTTTGCAGGGAGAGGAAAGGGAAAGGAGCTCATCTCTCTTTCAATTTTCCACTTGGGGTTTTGTTGTCAGCTTTGACTGCTGTATAGCAGCTGCTACATTGCTCTTGAGGTTGAGCCCCTGAACCACAGCAATTAATCCCAGAACAAATTATCTGGGCTTGTGAGGTGGTGTGACACAGGATGCTAAATGACAAGAGGCCACAGAAAAGGTCAAAAAACCCAATGGGGGAAGCAAAGCACATGTTGAGTGCTGTGAGAGCTATGCTGAGTAGCTGCACGGATAACTGAGTTTGGGGGATTTCTCAGCTCTGCTCATTGCTCTTGGGGTTTGCAACACTGCAGGTAGCAAAGAAAAAAGGGGGGAGGGGAAGGGGCCGGTGGCACAGATGTACAGAAGGGAAGTAATTCTAAAATGTGACAGCGCTGTTGCAGTGGTGGTGGATCTGCACGACTGGTTACGGTGCTGCAGGGAAGTAAGTTTGTGCTTGTGCCTTTTGTGTAGGAGGTCAAGGCACAAATGGGCATACCCCACAGCAATGTAAAAAAAAAGATAAAAGTATGCATATAGCTATATGATTAATGCCACTTAGTGCATGGGACATATCTCACTGAACCATATACTAGTCTTTGCCAACTATGTCATGCAGACCAAGCATAGAAGCAACCTAAAGTAATGGGGCACACTGAGGTGATTTTAGTTCACATTATAGCAACAAACTTAATATTTCTCAAACCAGAACTCTCAAAGAGTAAACACTAAGCACATACAAATCACTGACTTAACAACAACTTGCATGAATATGTAATTTTACATCACCCTAAGGGACCTCCACTCTGCCATTTGCCAAAAACTCATACTGCTTGGTCTGCAAGACTGTAATATTCCACCTTGCAGGGCAGCTTACCAAATCAGGTTCTGCACATGTACTACAATAACACCTCCTTCTGTGGGAATGCCTTTCTCCTTTCTGTGTATGGGGAGGAGGCATATATGGGCAGCGGTTACACTTCTGTTAAGACTATCCTTTCACACCTCTGATGACTGCAATCCTGAGAGGGAGGGAGTAGCTATCAGATATGGTAACACTCCAGTCCTGCAAAGGCTTACATCATATATTTAGTATTATAAAAGCTTGTATTTATCAGAGTGCATCAAAACAGCAAGCATCACAGCCCAGGTCTGCTTCAGGCGTGAGCAGTCCACAGCAGCGCTTGGGCCCTGATCTGGCAGGGGCTAAGAGGTTGGGATACAAGCAGCCATTTTCCAGGGGGTAACTAACTGAACCCCAGCTGCTCCCCAAGACAGCCCCTTTGCTGGCTGCAGCCTGCGTCAGGGCAGTTAACAGAGAAGAGCCGACATGGACGTCCAGGTGAAGAGGCGTCAGGCTTGGGAGTCACAGGGCCACAGGAAGGGAGATTACCCGCACCTAGGCAACAGTAATGCAAGAGCAAGTAATATCAGGAATATGTATTGAATCACCTGCTTCCCCAACCATTTTGGCACATCCTGAGTGAACAGCTACCAACAGTCCTCAACTCCCATACCCAGAAGCTGGCATGTATCTTTTCCTGAGTGTGCACATGCCAATTTTTTAATTTTCCCCTATCTATGGGGGATAATAATATCCCCCCATAGGGGATATAATCTCCTATGATTAGGACTGGAATTCAAACCCTGCCTCCCCGGAAAGGATTTTATCACAGGTTTGACACCTCAGTGCACCTTAGCCACCAAGCCCCATGATATTGCAGAAGAGCAGGAGGTGAGGACAGTGGGAAGGCAGGGCACGTCTATGCTGAAGAGACTTCAACCTGCAGAACAGAGCTGAGGAACCAGCAGCTCTCACACAGCAAGACTGTGGCCTGGTGGCTAGCCCTGTTAGTGCAGAGACAAGTTTGGATCCCAGCTCTGGCTCCAGGGACCATCCCTATGTTTCATGCTACACAATCATTACCTGAAACATTCCTGGGCAAATCCTAAATCAGAAAGTTTGCTCCAGGTGGATTTTAAGCATAACAGACTGGCCAGCATAACAGTTTAAAGGGGTGAAATTTTGCACGTAGGCAGTATGGAGGTGGCTATATCTTTTGCTGAGTCTCC
Organism: Gavia stellata; assembly: GCF_030936135.1. Classification (NCBI taxonomy): domain Eukaryota; kingdom Metazoa; phylum Chordata; class Aves; order Gaviiformes; family Gaviidae; genus Gavia; species Gavia stellata. The sequence goes on from NC_082596.1 coordinate 93,095,298, forward strand.
CTTAGTCTCTAAGCATCAGTTTGCCTATCCATCAAATATAAATTATTATTCTTCGTTTGTATCAAATACTATGGCAGCAATATCTGTTCCATGAGTAAACTGTTAAACATACAGGTGAAACTCAAGATATCTTAATTCTTTGCTGACATAAAATAGACAGGATGGTGGAGGTAACAAAAAAGCTGCCCAGCAAAACCACAGAGAAATGAAGTGATGAAAAGGAATCATTAAATAAATTTGAAAGATGGCATGTGTAGGATGAGCATCCACATACACAAGTATCTGGCAAACACAAGAAAGATTTTTACTAATTCCCTATTTGTTTTGCAGCTTCACTGATACAGGAGAAAGCACGCTGGTGTGGGGGTGGATCTACTGCTCAGCGTGTCTCAAGGCGTTTAAGGCATTTAACAGTCCGTTCTCGGCTCTCCAGCACCCTCCTCTGGGCTTCGGCCAGGCAAGCACGGTCCTCCCTTTTCTACAGCTCACCACTGGCTGAATTATTTAGTATCAGGACACTGAAGACAATGAAACGTTGCTTTGCTCCTGTTGAAGCCTTAAAGAGTCTTTTTGTGGCAAAAATTCAGAGGAGCCTTCCCCCAGAATTATGTCCGCTTCATAATCATTCTTTTGAACACCGACTAAGTAGTTGGATTTGTTTTGAAGCTAATCATCACTGACTTGCTCACTATTTCCAATGCCACGTTGTTAATCTTGAGCCTGGGTAAGAGACTGTGTGTTAAAACAATTTTACTTTAACGACTTTTTTACCTTGATCGTAAAAACATCACGGATGATGTGTTCATGGACAGGACTTGATCCCATATTATAGCTTGACTCCAAGTCAATGAAAGGCTCAACATTAACTGGGAAGCAATCACCAAGTACCGTCATGGGTAAGTCCCATAACAAACCTTGCCAGGGTGAGCTCATGGCACACTGGGCAAGTGCATGCTCCCTCTCATTTTGCTGGCTTTCTCCCCAGGTGGTTTTCAGCTGCATGGAGGGACTTGTCAGCAGATGTTTCAGACAAGTACTCTGGCATGTAAGAGGAACCTGCAAAAATCCCTTTAGAAAAAATATCTAAAATTAGTTGCTTCTGAAATACATTACGTCACACATCACTGGACTCACCAGAGGCAGCACCTTATGTACCTGCTGACGCCTATAAAGTTTTATCAACCTTATGGAATTATTTTCATCCCCCACCACAACAGACTTCAGCCAGCAGCTGGGCTCCTTCTCAGCCTTGCTTTTCAAATCTAAAGAAGCATCAACTTGAATATGAAAACAGAGTGTCAACTTGATGTATGACCTTTTCTCCATAGTAGACAAATGTAAATCTTACATCTGGGACAGAAAGTAACTTTGAAGCGCAGTGACTATAGAAACAGGTCCCGCAAGTTTTTGTTTCATCTAAGGGAAGAATTATTGGCGTAGAAAATTTACTTTCTCCCTCCTCTGCCTCTCCCCTGAAAAAAAAAATATACCTTTAAAACTCTGCTTGGAGCTAGTGTTCAAAATCAAAGAGGTAGAGCTATAGAATATAAGCAGATTTTAAAGTACCTTCTCAGAAAACTATGCTCAGATGTATTCATGTTTTTTAACATCACAGCTAATGCATTACCACCCTCCGCTCCAATACTCCATAAAGTGCCTTCCACTGAAATCAAACTGCCTATTTATTACCTCTTCAGGTACCAGTTAATATTAATTCCACCCTATATTTACATGAACAATTCCACAAGAAGTTGAGGGAGAGTGCACCCTATTACCTTTTGCTATCACAAATGGGGCGAAGAAAGACAGTCACGCTTGGCCTAGATCTGCTGCGCTTTACACACGAAGACTGAGTCTATAGTCAGATTTGAAATTCCAGCCTGTGTTCGAAAGAGTATCTCAGGCCAGACTTCTCAATCAAAAAGTACAGAAGAGATTACTAATTTACAAGTAGCAAATTTATGTATCCCAGAATTTGTACCTGAATGAACTAGTCCACTTACTTCCTAGCAAAAACCTGCTAGCAGAAGCTGCAATTAAGTTTCAAATAAATAAAAGCCTTAAATACATATTTAATTTATATACTTCAATAGTGTTAAATATTTAACATCACAAGGTTTGAAAACAAGCTAAACAAGTGATAAGAATTGTTTCCTGGGACACTATCCCTGTTAATGGTTTGCTTTTCATTTAGAGATACTATAGACTTGTTAACCCCAGAGGTTACCATTTTCAATTTCTGTTACTCACTACCAGACAGAGAGACTGAGAAGAAAAACAGGTCACAATGAAAGGCTGTTAGTCATGCAGTCCTCCTGCTTCCTTCCTTCCTGTTGCACAAGCTCATCAACTCTTCAGCTCTAAGGAGAGAGATTGGTATAAGGGCGACTGTCATCTTTATCACCTGACAAAAGAAGCCTAGGAATAACTACAGTGTTATTGTGACATATGGGGGTACAGACCGATGCAAAAATATTTTCTGTAGGATATTACTTCTCAATTTCACTTTTTTCCTTCTTTTTTCAGTGCAGAACTGCAGTACTCACTGGTTAGAATTCCCAGTGGCATGTACTCTGCAATAGTCACAGAAAACGAATAACAAAAAGGATTTCTCTTATACTAACGATTTGTTAGCACCTTTTTTCCTTGTTGCTTATTATCACTGGTGACAAAGGTTCTTAAGACATTTCCTCTAGGACAGAACTTGCAGTAAAGATTTAGAACTTGTCCTTGGTGAAGGCTTCACTTCTGCTGCAAAGACAAACCCTTGCACTGGGCAGTAGAGGGAAAAACAGATATCCTTTGGATACACGGTATTTTAAGACCTTAAAATACTCCTTCAGAGACAGAACAATGTGGACAATAAACTTTGTATTAATCCTAGGAAAAGGCATAAGGAAAGCTAAAATAGTTCCTGCACAGTTACATTATAACTAATTTCATTTCTAAGATAGATGACCATACCTTGCACACTACCCACATTTTGTAATTTGTATGAAGAAAATGCATACACACACGAATACAATATTAGCATTTCCACATGAATTTATACAACAGATATTAAGGATCACAAAACTGTATGCTGTATCATCTGATAAAGTGGGGGAAAAAAGAAAACAAAATGCTAATCTAGTTCAGTTGCTGAAGGAATCAATCAACTTAAGTGCTGTATGTGTTTGTATTTTACACTGGAATTAAGAATTAGAATTGTTTAGGGTGGAAAAGACCTTTAAGATCATCACGTCCAACCGTAAACCTAACACTGCCAAGTCCACCACTAAACCATGTCCCTAAGCGCCTCATCCACACGTCTTTTAAATACCTCCAGGGATGGTGACTCAACCACCTCCCTGGGCAGCCTGTGCCAGGGTCTGACAACCCTTTCAGTGAAGAAGTTTTTCCTAATATCCAATCTAAACCTCCCCTGGTGCAACTTGAGGCCATTTCCACTTGTCCTATCACTTGTCACTTGGAGAAGACACCAGCACCCACCTCTCTACAAGCCCCTTTCAGGTAGTTGTAGAGAGCGATCAGGTCTCCCCTCAGCCTCCTCTTCTCCAGGCTAAACAACCCCAGTTCCTGCAGCCGCTCCTCATAAGGCTTGTGCTCCAGACCCCTCACCAGCTTCATCGCCCTTCTCTGGACACGCTCCAGCACCTCAATGCCTTTCTTGTAGTGAGGGACCCAAATCTGAACACAGTATTCGAGGTGCGGCCTCACCAGTGCTGAGTTCAGGGGGACAATCACTTCCCTACTCCTGCTGGCCACGCTGTTTCTGATACAAGCCAGGATGCCGTTGGCCTTCTTGGCCACCTGGGCACACTGCCGGCTTATATTCAGCCGGCTGTCGATCAACACTCCCAGGTCCTTTTCTGCCAGGCAGCTTTCCGGCCACTCTTCCCTAAGCCTGTAGCATTGCCTGGGGTTGTTGTGACCCAAGTGTAGGACTCTGCACTTGGCCTTGTTGAACCTCATAAAATTGGCCTCGGCCCATCGGTCCAGCCTGTCCAGATCCCTCTGAAAAGCCTTTCTACCCTCAAGCATATCAACACACCACCCAACTTGGTGGCATCTATAATGTTTTTGATTGTGTTGATGACTCAATTTATTGTTGGCTTGAAGCAACAGTCCAGATTATTTCAGAGCAGTTTAGTTCTTGAAATTGAGAGAGTCTTATTATAATATCCAATAACGTATTCTTAGCATGCAGATTTTAAAGTTAGGCCCGTAAACGGACACAACTTGGAGGCAATAAAATGTGTTAGTTATTTCCTCTCTCTTACATGTATTTGAAATGCAGGATTTTCTTATCTTTCTCCTATAATCAACTCAAAATTTTTATATCAATGCTTGCGAGATATTAGAAGAGAACGTAAATAAAAGCCCTTAGGTTTTTTTAGGTATTCAGATAGTCTTGTTTTGACCCTTTTTACTTTTCTTTTTTTACCATCGACAAACACCTTTTTTTTCCTTACGGGATGCTAGTGTAGGAAGTATTATTCAGACATGTCTGGGGAACAAAGGTCTCTGTCTGTTCACAAAGCTGTATGACGCATGAAGTAGCGCTGCAGATGTCCCTGTATCACTGTGCCAGCCTACCACAGTTTTGACCTGGAAAACTAATTTCATTTCAAAGTGTAATATTTTGGTGCCATGCCTGCTCGCGGCTCTACCTAGTTCCTTCTCCGTGCAGCTACTTTGTTAGCTGCAGTTTTTTAGTCTTCCTCCTGCTTCTACTGTACTTTGTTTGCTGTATAAATTTTGCTGGCACCATCACAGCAATAAGCACTAGGCTCACTCTAAATATTTCCTAGCAGAGGGCTTTCTGGTTTATAGCTTCTGACTCATCCTAAACTATTCTACCTCAGGTATTTTATAACGCTGTTTTTACAGCACCCAGTGCCAGACAGTAATTAGCCTTGGCACAGCAGTAAAATATGAAAATATCCCGTATTTCCTTACCCTTTAACGTGATATAGCTGGGTTTTATACACTTGGAAAACTTGGGTCTTTTACATACTCCTGACAATATCTATGGCTCAAAAGGCTGTGGGAGTCCAAGTATTCTGACAGGGAGGACAGCGTTCATCTCCCTGTAGCCACCTAGATGCTGCCAGATGTCTGCTGTAAGCCAAGTGGTGGGTCTCCTTCCACTAACAGCGAAGGGAAGTGAAAGGAATTGCCTTGGAGAGACACTAACTCACTCAGCTCTAGAGGGAGTTTAGACTCGATGCCCTAACTTTTACATGGCTAAAATTTGGAGAGAAGAATCCCAACTGCTTGCCTACCGAAGCGGAGAGCAGTTACATGAGTTTGGGGTAGAGTGAGAAGAGAGAAGTTGACTGTTCTGGGCCCCACAATTTAAAAAGGATATTAAGGTCCTTGAATGCGTCCAGAGGAAGTCAACAAAGCTGGTGAAAGGGATGGAAGGAACGTCCTATTATGAGCAGCTAAGGACTTTGGGCTTGTCCAGTTTGGAGAAAAGGAGGCTGAGTGGTGACCTCATTGCTGAGGAGGCTGACGAGGGGAAATGGAGAGAGAGGTGCTGATCTCTTCTCCCTGGTATCCAGGGATAGGATGCATGGGAATGGTTCAAAGCTGTGCCAGGGGAGATTTAGACTGGACATTAGGAAGCATTTCTTTACTGAGAGGGTGGTCAAGCACTGGAACAAGCTTCCTAGGGAGATGGTCAATGCCCCAAGCCTGTCAGTGTTTAAGAGGCATTTGGACAATGCCCTTAACAACATGCTTTAACTTTTGGTCAGGCAGTTGGACTAGATGATTGTTGTAGGTCCCTTCCAACTGAAATAGTCTATTCTATTCTTGACTGTAGTCCCCTGTGTCATAACATTTGCACCACTACAGCATCTTTGAAGTGGGCTTCCTAAAGCAATGACAATACTTCAATGTCCTGTCACTGTTCAAAGGGACTGTTACGGGTTCAGGTAGTTCTCTGAAATCATAGCCACTGGACAAGTATTTCAGGTCACTGAGCTGGTTCTCTCCAGTGCCTAGCTGAGTTATATACACCTTATGATCATGGACATTTTTTATTACTAAAATCAGTAACTTCAGAGCAATATTAAGAGTAGATATTTATTACTGAAAATAGAATGCAAAAGCTTCTTGGCAAAACAGAGAGGACTTTAAAAGTACTTTGTACAAAATGGAGCTTTGTTTGTGTGCAGAATATGACTGAGTGGCTTAAAATCAGTGACTGCTCATGGGACTTAACCGGTAACAGTTCAAGAAAGTATTAGTGGACTCATTAAGGACAACAGCTGGTTTCAAAGAAGCATAAAATACCTAGGAACAAAATAAACTGCAGATAGAAATGTGTCTGGCTTCCAGAATACCATTTGGTGGCCCAAGACTATCCAAACTGACATCCTACCTGTCAACTAGTGAAGGAAGAGGAGGGGAAGATTTTGCAGACAGCATGACCCTACATCGCAGCAGAGGAAAGGAAAGGAAGAAGTCAGAGAAATTTGTCTGCATACTGGGGAAGAGAATCAGGAACCAAGTTTTGATGAAAAGGTTTATATGAACGATTCTCTTCCTTTTTAGTTACGTGTCCCTTCCAATTTTGCAAGATACTTCATTTCACTAGGGGATAGAAGCAAGCTGTCAAATATGCCTTGTTACTAGCTAAGATATTTTCTTGACCAGTACTTGGCAAGTTTTTCCTTGCAAAACCACCTAGGCCCACATCAAGCTCTTGATTCCCATTTTGCTATAAATCTCTCTGTAATTGATCATCATCCTGCTAGGGCTACTTCCCTGCCTTCCTCATACTTTCTATTTTCTTGGGTGCTTTGTTTTCCCTTATTTTTCATATCTCAGTCTTGCTTTGTCATGTAAGGGTTATTCATCTGACCAAACTCCAAGCCTATGGAAGACATCCAGTACAACACCACTGGAAGCATAGCAACAGAATTATCTGAGAACTAAAATATATCTTAAAAGGAAAGGGAAAAGGTAAGGTTAATATCCAATGAAAATTCCTAAATTAAGGCCACTTGCTTGAGATTTCCAGGTGCAGTCTCTTAGGTTTCAGTTTAAATGTTTACCTTGACATGAACCACAGTTTCCTACTTATGAGTACTTTCTCTTTTCCTTCAGTTAATGCTAACTGTGCTTCCTTGTAGTAGAAATGAATGAGTTCTCAGAGGGAACTGTGACAAAACAACTAATTTTCTTTCTAGGCCAGATACTTAATTTTTTTTTTAAAAAAAAAAAAAAGAGAGACTTAAAATCACATAAATGACAGTTAGGAAAAAATGAGCTCCCACTAACTTCAAAACTTTCACCCAGTTGATGCCTAACGTTTGGTAAAGAGACCATGGGCTTTTCTTTTACAACTTCCTAAATAAATGGTCCAATAAGCAAATATTGCAACTGTATAAAAAAAGAGGTATCTATGCCCTCCTCAGCTATGTGTCCAACCCCCTGCCCCAAATAAAATCAATAGAAAAGCATGATACATGATTAGTTTTTCAGAGAAAAAAAATAGTTATTTATCTTCATTAGAGGGTTTGGGGCTACAAATCAAAAGTAAAAGTATTTCAGATAACAGTAGAGAAGTGTACCTAGAATATATCCGAAGAACAGTATTTAAGCTACCTACCAACTTATGCCAAATTCCTTCTATAGGTGAGTCATGCACAGAGCATGAGGGTTGTTTCTAATCTATATGGGAACGAAGACTAGCACAGTGTTCTGGACGCTGCTCTGGAGGCCAGGCAATTAAAAGTTATTTTTATTCTCTGTGAATCTTATGAGATGCTTATGGGAGACAAAAAAACCAGCTTGGCCTCACATTTAAAATAAAGGGCTCTGAGCTGACTACCACCACACAGGAGTAAAATCTTCTAATTATCACAGATAATTCCACACAGACATCAGCTCAACACTTGGTAGCAGTCAAAAAAGCAAATTTTACAGTAGGAATTATTAGGACCACAGAGCAGAAGGTCATTATACCACTGGGTAAATCCAAGGTGCATCCATACTGTGAATACTATATGTAGATCTGGTTCCCTCACTTCAAGAAATGATACAGCAGAACTGGAAAAGGGTGAAAAGAGCACTGGGAAGGATTGAAAGTATAGCACAGTTTCTGAACAAAGTCCCCCTGACGAACACTCTTCAGTCCAGAAAAGAGGTGATTCAGGAGGCACGCTATGCAGGTCTACAAAATCATCAACAGACAGAGGGGATGAGCAGGGACTGATTCTTCACTGTTGCTCCCAGTACAAGAACTAAGGGGCATCAAATGAATCTGGTAAGAACCAGATGCAAAGCAAAAAAAAGTGGTTGTTCCTCACACAGTGGGAACTGAGTCTGTGGAAATCCTTGCCAAGGACAGTGCACGTTTAAGGGATTGGCATGGATTCACAGGAAGACTGGGAAAAGTGCTTGACAGAGAGGTACGTTGGAGGCTAATATATAAAGAAACTACAACATGCCCAGGCTTGAGTTGAAGATAGCTGCAAGCTGAGAGCAGCGGGGTCAGTATCATACGTGCTTACCCGCTCTTACTCCTCCCTAGACATCTACTTGTGAGCAGGGTTGCAGACAGGGTACTAGTTTGAACAGACCCTTGATCTGAATCACCATCATAATTTTCGTTTTCTTATTTTGTCTGTCTTGTGTTACAGAGATAAACAGTTTGTGTCAATCGAAAGCAAGAGAAACTAAATATCCAAACTTCCTATGAAGTATGGTTCACTCATATGCTCATGAATGGCTGACAGCAACAGGAGAATTTTCTCCTAGTTTAGCCACAGCTACTTTTTTCATTGCTAATTAGCAATTAAGTCCTTAGACAGAAAAAATATTAATGGAAAAAAACCCAAACCCTTTTCTTATTGCAAAGGAGGACGAGAGAGGGATATCAAATGCAATAGAGGAAAAAAAAAAACAACAGATAATAAGAAACATTCCCAACCTGCAAAATTAAAATCTCAGAGGGTGTTTGAGCTACTGCAACACTTTTCTGAGTGCTAATTAACTTTAAAGGAAGTGGGGGAAGCAGGAGAGGGTGAAGGAGGCTACAAGAAACTTCACTCTGTCCCACACAGTTGCCCAAACAGCAAAAGTAAATGGATTCCTAAAACTATGAAATTTGAATTTCATAAAGAACTCTCTGAAGAGCTCTGAAAAAATAATAGGTGCACACAAGATTGCTAAGAAATTGCTGAATGGGGCTGCTGAAATCCTTATAATGGGCCTTGACCAAAGACAAACGTGAAAGGATTTTTTAAATGTTGTAAAATCATTAGAGATCATTCCGATAATATTTGAGAGAAAGTTACTTTAGGACATATTAGGAATTAACACAGGAACTAATCCTGTAAACTTTTACAACCTTACTCAGAAATGGGGGGGGGGGGGGGGGCGGGGGTGTCACCACTACAGTGAGATCACTCTTGTCAACCTTATGTGGAGAAATATTTAATGATTTTATGCTCTTCAAATTCATTAACTCCTCAAGGCTGAGACTACAACTTTCATTTGTCTAAAAATCACAATGCACACCTACAGCACTGCAGTATTTTCCAGTTTTAAAGGCCTATTATTTACAAGTAGTAAAATAAAACATCTTTCATCTTACACACCTGTGAAATATTTTAACACAGGTGTCTATCCATCTGATGTATCATTAATGTGTTCTCTAAAGCCCTTCCTCCACAAAATATACTCCCCTTTTAATGCTGTTTTTATATTCAGGTAGACCTTTTCAAATGTTGTTAACATTAATAATATGTATGATAACAGTATATATAGGGAGGACAAAAATATTTTGTGCTTTAAGAGAAAATCGACCATTTACTTTATACCTGTTATGCTCACTCTTTACATTAAACCTCCAAAAGAGACCAAGATAATAGTGAGTCCAGGAGCTATGTCAAAACCTGGGTGGGAATCCAGGAGTGTTTCTGATACTCCATGTCAGAGTAAGACCGAGCATGCGTCGGCTCCCACCCAGCCCAGAGAAAGCTTTGGATGCATCAGCTGGGCACCAGCCATCCCTCACTCTGACCAGACTCCTGATAGCAGGAGATAAGGATAGGAAGGGAAACAGGACCGCAGAGGAGGCTGCATGCTGGCAGAGACCTGGCCAAGGCCCAGGTGATGTCCAGGCAGAAACAATTTCCAATGCAGGGTGAACACTGAGGAGGAAAGTAGGAACAGGGAAAATAAAAAAAAGATCCCCTGGAAATACTCTAATACTCAGCGAGTTTTGAATGCAGAAAAGTTCACAGGAACAGTGTAATGTTTTTCTTTACTGTTTCTATGAGGTATCATATTAAATAGTCTGTCAGATAACATTATCTAGGTACAGTATATAAACTATGTGCATTTTTCCTTCAGTTTCCCTTGTCTTACTATAAATAGACCTTATGCATGGGGGAAAAAATGAAGGAAAACACATACTTTTGGCTTGGGCATTTTTATGAGCTAGGAAAAACAACCTATATAAAACTCAAAGTCTTTGGGCTACATCCATTTCAGCTTCTTGCCTAGTTTTTGCCCAGTCTTCACAAAAATGAATTCTACTTGCTAGCAGTATCCTAACAGCCCTTAGCCATTTAAACACTGAGTGTTTTGTCAGGTCTCATTATTTATGTTATCAGAAGGGTTGAAAAGACAGAAATAGGACATCCTACCTGAGTGGCAGTAAACTTTAACTCAGATCTGGGTTTCTGGAGTCCCTGCCCAGCTCTTTACCATGCTGCTTCCCGTATAACCAGGAGAGTGCAGCCAAGCAGAATTTGGGCTCATGTTTTACGCTCAACATATGTTGGTGAGTGACAGCTGTAGCCTTGTTTTCTGGCACTGCTGCTGCTCATTTCCAGACACGGCTGTCCCAACTGCCTGCAGCACTGCGTGCGTCACCTTCTCCCTGGGAAGCCGGGGGAGGTAGCTGAGGGGTGCGTGTTTCCCCTGACCCTGATAGCACAGAGGGCACCGAGTGAAAAGCGCGGATGGCGCAAGGTTTGTGCAGAGGTTTTCTGCTCACCCCACTGCCAGAGGACGCAGGTAGCTCGGGCATTTAATTCCCAGGCCGGTGGGCCCAGTAACTTGATTTCCACCTCAGATTCTCCATTTGAAAACCACAGCTGATGGTACTCGATGGGTGAGGACTCACCGAATACTTCGAGGAGACGAAGGGGTACCCATCGATGAGTCGCAGCACCCGCTATAAAGAAACGCCAGTAAGTATGTGACACACCGTGTATATAATAATAGTTATCACGTGTAGTAACAGCAGCGGGTGACGCCCACCGAACGGGTCCGACGTCTCTGACGGAGCCGCAGCAGCGGGCGGCGCCGATCCGGCCCCCGCCCCGCGCTGGTGCAGCCCCTGGGGCGGGGCCGGGCCGGGCGCGGGGAGGGCCGCTCCCAGCTCCGCCGCGGCCGCGGGCAGCAGGTAAAAGCGCCCCGGGCCGCGCCCAGCGGGGAGGCGGTCCGCGGCGGCCTGTCCGCAGCTCTGCCCGGGCTGAGGCGAGCGGCAGAGCGGGCGCCGAGCCGCGGGGCGGCGCCGGTAGCGCCACGCCTTGCGCTGGGCCCGGGGCAGTCGGTTTGAAAGCGGTTTCGGGAGGGCAGCGGGAAAAAGGAGCCTCGCCCGGCTCCTTCTCTGGGGAGGCGGTGCGATGCACCCAGTTCAGCCCCTGGGTGAAGCGGGTGCGCGGTAGCCGCTCAGTGCTAGTCCGGCGGCGCGGAGGCGAACCGACGCTCGATGCGCCCGGCCGAGAGCTGGGGGAGCCGAGTGTGAGACGGCGTGCGGGGCTCTCCCCTCCCCTCCCCTCCCCTCCCCTCCCCTCCCCTCCCGCCGGCGGCGAGGCCTCCAGCCGCCACAAGTCGCCGCTTACGGGCCGGCGCGCCCTCATCCCCCGGCCGGTCGTGCAGCTGCAGCGCACGCCTGTGTATCTATACGTGTATATATACACGCGCGCACACATACAGGCACTCGCACAATGTTTTCCCCTCGCAACCCCTTCGTGTCCAAACAGAATGGTACATCGCCTACTGAAACAACAATTTTCCTTGTACCCTTTCCTGATGTTTCCCACATGAGCAAATCTGTCATTTGAGTTCACAGGCTGTATCAGATTCTCAAGACCAAAGCTACCAAGTGCTTCCAGAAAATGGCAGGTGAGAACACTAATAAAAATGCTTTTCACTTCAGGCCTGGGCACGCTGGTGCGTGGCATATCTGTAGTGTTTAGTTGGGATACAAAGGTACTACTTTTTCAAAGAAATTACTTCAGTAAGTGATGCCTTTGAAAACTCCAGTCTCTCCAAACGCTGTGTCTGAGTGCCCTCAGCTCCACTGAAATGGAAACAAACCAGCAGCTTGCAGAATTAATCTTACCACATCTGTGAGCTTGTGTCATCTCCAGCCGCTGAACTACCTATTTGCTGAGAGTTAGCAGGAACAGGAAAGAAGTAACTGCTCTTGATATTCCAGAATAGGTTATGGAGCAGGGGTTTAAATAGTTTATACATGTGTTAAATTTATGATAGCATCTGACCACAAATTTTAATAGTCTTTTGGCAAAGCTATTGTTTCATGGATGCTATGCACACTGGAGAAATAATCACCCCTTATAATTTAGGTTAAAAATGAGGTATTGTTTCTTCAAGCCTTCAGCTCTGGTTCTATTAATTATCTCTGACACCTTAAAGTTGCCTGTCACCCTGATGGTGCTGAGGGCCGTACAGCTCCTGTGTCCCCTGGAGAAACTGAACACGGGAGATGCCTGAGTTTTTGTGTTGGCAGTCAGGAGCTGCATGTTTTGCAGATCCAGTAATTTTCAATTAAACCTGGAAATTTCCTTCTCTGCAGTATTTATGTATAAATAACTACTATTCTATAAAAGTATTTTATCTTTGCCTTGTGTTCACTGATGAATGATTTTTTTAGAGAATTATTAAAATTGAATGACCTATGTACAGTAACATTTTGAACGAGTAAACTCTGATACACCTTGTTACATCAGCTTAAGAAGCTCCATCCCAACATATCCATCTTGCTGCTCAGCTTACCTTAAATCCACTTTGTCAGCAGTTTGAGATACAGTAGATAGCTCACTCATATCTAAGAGAAGATCATGTTGCTTTCTGTTGAAGTTGCTGTGATGGTGCTGAAGTGGGATAGTGGCATCTTAAACATCTATCCCGATGTTGTCACTTGTGTGGCCCTGAAATGGAAGATGAGGGGATCCCCCATTGCAGTAGGAAGATGCACTGAGCGCTCAGAACTTGTTTTTACAACAGTTTGAGGGAATGTAAGCTGGCACTGCTTTGATCCCAGCCTGCGCCTTACACTTCTGCTGTAGCTTGTCTGACCCAGCCTAGGGAGCTAAACCAGCAGACAGCTTTTTTTTTTTTTCTTCTGTTGTTGGGTGAGTTTTTGCAGGGGGCAGTGGAATCAGATGAACACAAATGCTGACTCAAGAGGAGGGACTGGGTTGTGCTGATGTAGGGCAGTGTGACCTGCTATGGAAACACACCCAGTGTCCACTGAGTTCCACCTAGGGAAGCCCAGTGTAGCACAAAATTGCTGGGTGGGGGGCATTTACTGTCTACTTCCTCATGAGTCACTCATTGCTGCTGAGCAGGAGTCAAATGCTGCCACTGTCATTCTGTTTTCACTAGTTTTGTGCCCCTTGGAAAACACACTACAGAAAAATGAAGGACCGGCTCCACAAACTGTTTTGTATCTGGTTCCTATACTCAAAGGTATCTTCTGGTTTTCTTTCTGCCTCCAGGGAGAAAAGTCCTGATAGTCTATGCACATCAAGAGCCCAAGTCCTTGAACGGATCTTTGAAGAGAGTTGCTGTGGAAGAATTGAGCAAGCAGGGCTGCAGTGTCACGGTGTCTGATTTATATGCAATGCAGTTTGAGCCAAGAGCAACAAGAAATGACATTGTTGGTGAGACTACCCAAAATACACTTTTTTCAACAATAACAACGAGACAAACTTTCACCTTGTCTATCCTCCTGCATTAACAATCCAGAACCATGCTGTTAGGTGCACTCCAAAAAACAGTTGCTATTATTTTGTACAAATATCCCTCAACTAACAAGACCCAGCTTTTAATTTTCTATTAGCATTGACTAAGAAATGTCAGTGTAGGAACCCAACAAGTATCATCTTTATTTGACTAAATCTGACCACTAGAAATGGCCCCTCAATCAGAAAAATGAAATATCTGTATAGTACAGATTTGTAAAACAATGTTTTGCCTTTAGAGTAAAGTGAATGAGGGAAAATACTATTTTTACAGTATTTACAATCAACTGCAGAGATGTTCTAAGAACCACTTTCTCTTAACGAACAAGATTACAAATGCTTTCTGCAATTTAGCTCCAGGCACTTACGTGCTTGGGCTTTTGAGTTGTCTTGGCACCTCCTGACTACCTTGGTAGTATAAGATTACTAAAAATGACTAGATGATGCAGTTAAGACTTAAGAAAAACAGTGATGCTCTTGTTAGGCTTACGTGATATTTTCACCGTGCTCTTACTAGCATTTAGCCCCAGTATTTTTCCAGGTTAGGAAACACAAAGCCGTAACATAATCTGCAACAGCTGAAACTCTTTCTTTAAAACAAGAATCAAAAAGAAATAGCACAGGTCCAGTGCAAGCACTGGCAAAAACAAGAAGAAACTTATTAATGGCCAGACATAAGCATTTCTAAAAGTCCACTCCTGAATATGAACCTTGGCTCACAGTGACCTTACTGAAGGGGAAAAATGCATTAGCACGTGTCCACAATCAATCTCTGAAGTCCAATTCTTGTGGGTGAGAAATGCCTTCAGATACCGTTCTGTGACTTGCTAGAGCTTAGTTCATGAGGTTACTGCCTCTCTCTTCTGCTAGAGATTGATGATATACTATTTGAATCAGCAGAATGAATGTATGCGTCTGATTCAGACACACTTAAATCAGCTCACCCAACTGTAGTGGAGTCAGCAGAGCTGGCCAATACTGGTTCCCCAGTCCCTGCTGAGTTTCCCAGGAGAGTGAAAAGCAGCTATACAGTGCTTGTGACTGCGCAGTGGTTTAAGTAATCCCTAATGCAGAGGCAGAGCAATTAGCAAAATTCTCTTAAAACCTCTTAAGTCATCCACCTGCATCATCAGAGTCTAGAGCCTCTTATTGCACTTCATATGTTGCTACAGAAAGGCGAAACTTTTAGTACTCTGAGACACTACATTCCTCTGCAGTTTAAAATCAAACCACCGTCAGCTGTGATGATGCTGAATATCCACACAAAAAAAAAAAGGAAGTGGGGAAAAATGGAAAGCAGTAACTCAATTTAGAACTGCAGATTGCAACATGTATTTAATTCTTATTTGGCTATGATGCTAGAAACAGGGCAAGGAATGACTGTTCACTTTTACCCACAGGTTGCTTGCACAACTCAGAAGAGTTCAATTATGGTGTGGAGACATGGGAAGCTTACAAGAGAGGAGGTTTGTCCAACGATCTGATTGAAGAGCAAAAGAAGGTGCAGGAAGCAGACTTACTGATTTTTCAGGTCATTATTTTAAATTGTATTAAAAAAGACTTCAGTTGTAATATACAGGGTTGAACAAAAGAAAAGCAATAGTGAGAAGATTATAGATTTCATTAGGAACATTGAATCTAGCCAGAGTAAAAAGAGATAGTAGCTCTGCCATCAACATAAAACAGTCTGTATCCAGCATAGCGATTTCAAGGTGTCAGGTTTTTCTGATATGATGTAGATTTTGGAAAATATCAAAAATACCAGGTCATGTGTGAGCGTTATTCATGCTAGCACAGTATGAGTTTTTCACACGAATAATGACTCCATACTGGCATTTTTGGAGAGTAAGAAGGCATCTGAAATTAGAACCTTAAAATACCTGAGTAAAATTCACAGCAGTGCTTCACTTAAAAATTGATGTTCAAAAGTACTCTGATTGCATAGGTTTCATGAAAACTGGTCCTCATGCTACCTGCACGCCAAATCAATTGCATTGAGCAACTCAGACCAGAAAGTACTGAGTGCAAAATAATACTATAATTCTCAATATAAGAACTGTGCCATGTTATCAGGCAGCCTGATACTATCCCTTTGCCTTTGAGCTCAAGCAAAGCAGACACAGATCTACACACAGAAACATGTGTAAGGGCTTAAGGCAGCCCCACCAAGTTAGAGGTTTGGGATATGGTAACAGACACCAGACCAACCGCTTTAGGAATAAACACTTTATCTCTAAGTAATGGTACAGTAACAACTACAGATCAGTAATACAATTATCCAGGTCATTACAACAGCAAATCCAGTAATTCAGTAGCACAATTACCCAGGTTGAAATGCCAGCAAATCCAGTAATTCACTGATACTGGACCAAACTTAATATCTGGATGCACAAAGACATACATGACCATGGATGTCAGGCAGGCTGGCAGAAAGCAGGGCAAGGCTTATTTTCTGGGCAAGCAGCTGGGTGCAGCCAGCAGGCTCAGGGAATTTGGACTTCCCTGACCAGACTGTCCTCATTTATTGCTGAGTTGCAGAATCACTGTTTGGGCTTGCTAACGGATCATTACACCCCATCTCCGTTCCCCACTGTACCAGCTCTGTCCTTGGTGTCTGCAAGTCCCAGAAGTACTGTATAAGGCAAAACTAGCTTTACACTTCTTTGTGTGCCTGTGTGACTGCTGGCATTAGGCATAGCCTATATATATATTCCACTGTCCAATTCTAGATGAAATTTAGGATGTGACCATATCTCAAGCATTTCACTGTAAGTCTTCATCATTTTTACACTATTGCTTTTGAGATAAGTATAGTAAAACACCCCCTGAAGGAAGGGGTCACTTTCTACTTTCTGTCTGTAGAATGCTATGAAGAGTTGAGTATGTTCTGGTGCAGAAAGAAAAAAAGAAAGAAAAAAAGCCTCTGAAAGACACCATAAAGTAATTTAAAATTTACTACAGACTAAACTCACCACTTCTAGAAATAGCGGTGATTGCCCAGTTTCCACATTGTTTCCATCTTGAATTAAGCCACACATGGATAAGCTTTTACAGAATTTCTTCTTCTGTACTGCAATGCGTACAAAGGTTTAGGGATAGCAATGCATCTGAGAATAAGCGTCCCCATTCAAGATAATACAGATGAGACATGATAACTTTATGCTGTAGTCGCATGGGCTAACTAGAGGATCTAGAAACAGGGGTTCCTACTGGTAAAGAAAGAGTTTTCTTCTCAATAAAGTGATTCAGGGTCATCAT
The DNA here is from genome assembly GCF_030936135.1 of Gavia stellata. Taxonomy (NCBI): domain Eukaryota; kingdom Metazoa; phylum Chordata; class Aves; order Gaviiformes; family Gaviidae; genus Gavia; species Gavia stellata. The sequence goes on from NC_082596.1 coordinate 93,112,583, forward strand.
GTCAGCGGGGTGTGAAAGTAAGTCTTTCTTAAGATCCCATGGCATTTATCACTACACTATCAGATCAGAACTGATCACCAGGTGTCAGTCCTGGTAATAAGGCTCTCTGTGTGCATTTTGGCCACATTCTTGCCATTAGATCATATGTTCCTTTTGCATTTCAGCAATAGAAGACACAATTCTGTACAGCCTTAAGTTTTAATTAGATGACACCTTCCTGCTTCATCATATTCCAACTTTAATTTATGTGGAAGCCCTTACATTCACCATGGTGTTAGTGTGCTATAGATGCTCAGGTATGTACCTGAGACCACTACAAACAGAAAGCACTTCAGTTATTTTTGCCAAGCATAGTTACTGCCTCTCCTGACAGAGAGCTGGAAGAAGGCATGTACAAGATCTGAACAGATTAAGAGAACAGGATTTGGTCTGTAGACCAGGCCTAAGGATGGCCCAGACTCTCTGTGCTAACAAGGTAATTTACTTTTTGCCTAGTTTCCCTTGTATTGGTTCAGCATGCCAGCCATCATGAAGGGCTGGATGGACAGAGTCTTGGTGCAAGGATTTGCTCACGAATTTCCAAACTGTTATGATTCCGGTTTGCTCAAGGTATGTTTTTGAGATTGTTTTATTAAGATCAAGATTTGCACAATGCTCTTGAGGGTATTGGTCTTTCTTTTCCATTATATTTGTTTAAAGCTCTCACTTTATGCTCTCCTGAAATAATGCTTTGGTAACATGTTGAGTAAATTTCTGGCTTGTTAAAACTGTCTGAAAGGTCGTACAATAAGGAGAATGCAGTGGTTCCTAAAGATTTAAGCAATCTCCTAGAGATTCTTAGTTGGCCTACAAAATGGGCTTTATAATTTGGTAGGTGTATCAGAGTGCACTGGGATGGCATACAGCTTGCAAACAGTTTAAATCGATCCATTTTAAAAAAACTATAGTCTGTCATTCTTCCCACCACTGTAGGACTGCACAAATCTTTAACGAGTGACACACTAGAATGGGCGACAAGATCCTGTTCTGAGATTAGATGTCAAAGGTTGGAAATAAACTACAAAACTTAATGAGAAAACTGAAATACCCAGTGCACGAGCCTCTGTCCCAGCTATCTCCTTTCAACCTTTTCTTCTCTGTAGCTTATAAATTAGGCAAGATCACTATCTTTAGATGACGATTCATAAATTTTTAATTCTCCACGGCACTGGGAATATCCCTGGAAAATTTTGGCTCACTGCCTGATGGATCTTATTTGGTAACAACTGCAGCATCCAGAAACAATCAATATTACTTTCACATTTGTTTGCTGCATATTAATCTCTGTAATTTCTGATCTTCTTAACAATTCCAAACATTTCAGTTTGTTTAAATTTCAGAAATGGCTGCCTCACTGTGATGAATAGGAGTAATCCCCAATGATCATAGCTGCATGCTGAGTGCAGGCTCAAGGCAGTTCAGATACTGCACTGGAAAAATGTTATTTCAATTATGGAAGCTAAAACTGAGGGGATAGAAGCTGAGCACAAGCCCGTGGCTAATACCATAGTTACAAAAGCAGAAGAAACACAGGGGTTTAGAACACCTGAGGAATAATTTGTTCTCAGATTATTCCTTGGCAAGTGACAAGCAAGCCCAAGTTTGAAGGGGTACTGTGGTATTCTACTTCTGCATTCAGGAAGGACAGGAAGAAAGATACTCTCAGTAACAGAGCACTTTCCAAGCCACAGTTTTCCAAACATTTCATGGGGGAGAACAAGGGTCAGTCCTGCTTCATACAAGGGTGTCAGACATGTAATTCCTTTTCTTTTTAACCTGTCTCTGCCCAAAGCCCTGACACATAGTCCCCTGTCTAATTGTACGTCATCAATCTTTGCCTCAGAGCTGCCACTACACATAAGGTCTGGGAAAGAAGAGGACACCACCTCCTCTAGAAATTGATGCTGTCCAGGTTCCCCTGAATATCTCTTGAACTATTCAGCTGCTCATCTTTAAACATGTCTAACTCAAGTGCTGCTTTCTTAATTCTAGAACAAATTAGCCCTGTTTTCTTTCACCACTGGAGGAAGCAAAGAGATGTATGCAAAAGGAGGTATCAGTGGTGATATTCGCTATATCCTGTGGCCCATGCAGGTATACTATATGAATATTTGGTTGTTGTTTGCCTTAATTTTTATTATGCCAATTATTTTTAACAGTTTTATTATGAGAAATACACTGCAGTTCAGGAACAATCTGTGGCGATTCAAACAGTACAATGAACTTCAGGCTGTCTCTGATCCTTGCAAATTTAACAGCATACAGCAGCTGAAGAGAACAGTTCTGTGGGTTTAATAGCACTTAAAAATAAATGCCAGAGAGCAGAATAAATGAAGTTGCCCTTATTTTTCAGTGTATTGTATGGCATTCTGCTTAATGCCTAGCCTTCAATAGTGACTGCCAGGATAGGTAATAAACTTTTGTAATTTATTTCCCTTCTCCTGATAAATGCACAGGTTTAGAAAACCTGCCTTATGTTGGGTCAGAGAAACAGTTTCAGATTTGAATGTTCCACATTCTTGAATTGAAAGTGAAAGAGTAACTACTTCCTGAGGCATTTCTTTCTTTGCTTTGAGTCCAGCATGGAATCATGCACTTTTGTGGTGTCAAAGTCCTTGCACCTCACATCTGTTTTGCTCCGGAGTATGTCTCTGAGGAGAAGAGGAAGGAGATGCTGATTGCCTGGGCCCAGCGTCTGAAGACTCTTTGGAAGGAAGAACCCATAAGCTGCTCTCCTGAGTGGTATTTCAAGTAATGTTCAGGTACAAGACTACAGAGAGAAGATTTTTTTTTTTTTCCTCCATTCTTTTTAGTGCTTTATCTCAATATCTGAATGGTAATCTCCTAACTTGAATGTATTAGAAGTATCTTGAGTACAACAGCTAGCAGCTTAACTGACAATATAGCATTTATCTTCATTGATTCCCGAGGGATTCTCTTCAATGATGGGTGCAAAACTTTTTGTGAAGAATTATCCTCGCTCATATAAAAACTGACATCCTGCCTACAAGTGTTTGATAACACAAGTGGTATTTAATTGCAGATTATACCATTGCTGCTTATGAAACAGTAAAGTACATTGCCAAGTTTATTTTAACACTTTTTGTACCAGCTGCCACTTTTTTTTGTTTGCCAGGGAATATGCTGCCCATACTCAACCTTGTTATGGCCAATGCTGTTCTTTTAAATGAGAGCTCTACACTTGTGCCTTTGAGCTATGAAGCCAGATCATGAATAATGCAAAAGGATGTACAGTTGCACAGTGACTTAGACAGCTAGAAAGCCTTGTGGACAGCCTTAGGTTTTTCCACATATTTACAAAGCAAGATTAAAGCTATGGGAGATACCTGAAAAGGAAAAAACCAAATACAAGTACCATATAGCAGTATGTGCATGTATTGCCTTTCTTTATAGAATGTAGCTCCCATTTGTAAAAGCATGTAGTTTCCTAAAATCAAAGGCAGTCTTCTATTTTTGTTACCCTAAGTAGAAACAAAAAGGAATCCTGTCTGTTCACTGCCCCTTTACACCAGTCAGTATTGCTGTTTGGGTCTGGAGGGCTGGGTGCATCCCCTCCGGCATCAGTGTAGATGGGCTTCCTTGGAGATCTCCAGCACTGGCAGCTGGCAAGGCAGAACGCCTACCCGAAAACCTGCAGGAGCACTGTCTGTTTACGAGCCAGGATCTACTGGGACAAAATGACTGTCTAGCTCTTAACATCCATGATTTTTACCTTGAACTTTAGCAGGATTATTTTTGTGCTTGAGAGCTGTTAACCCTTTTTGTGCATATGGCAAAGGGTGGGTTTCTTGCTTAGCTGCACAATTTCTTGCTTTGATCAGCTTACCTAACAGCTGGCTTTGCACTTCGATATTAAAAGAATGTGGCCTGAATAAGAAACGGTCTTCTGAATCACTGTCAAATGACACTTAGGCCTCTGCATACAGCGCGTGCATCTGCCATACATTCTTTGTAGCAGCGTTGTCATGCCCTACCCTTATGTTTCTTTAAGGGCTATTTGGATAACAAACATGCTGAGCCCAGATTCTGGAGTGGCAGTGTAAACTGATACACCAGACTGGGAATTGCTACCGCAGGGAAAGAGTCACATGTTCCTGTTTGTCACCGTATGAAGTGAAGGGCCACCTCTAGCAGAGACAGACCCCTGGAAGCAGTGCTGCCCTAAGCTGTTGCAGATGTTTGCTTCAGTGCGTATAAGTCAAAGTCTTTAGGTTACACAAGCAAGAAATTTGCTTTGGCTCAATAACTCTTGTATAGGAAAAGGAAAGTGGAAGGGAATAAAGTGGCAAACGTTATACATGTAAGTTGCGGGGAAAGCAGATTCCTGCCTAAAAGACTTAATGAAAATAACTTTAAGTTACCTGAAGAGAGACTGAAGGACAAATGCAAATATTAAAATCGTATAGGAGAGGAATCATCCTTACGTTCACTGTGTTCGGTTACTAGACTATTCAAGAAAGAAGGAAATGGATATGAAAGCAGAAGTTGCAACTTGCAATTTGTCAAACCAAATGTTACTGTATTGGATCAATCGCAGAGCTTAGTGGGTTTAACTGTTAGATGAAGAATCTCAGACTGACCTATATGATGAAGATACACTTCGTGACCCTATTTGGCAGACGCGTGCCAGCTCCCACACACATGGTGGCATTAGGTGCTTGTATTAGACTGGATATTTGTAATGCAAGTTTTCAAGAGTGGCTGTGCTAGGTCAGAACAAGGATCCTCCAACCCTGAGTTTTTTCTCCACCATGGTTATAGGCCAGGAAGAGCAAGCATTTCCCCTGAATACTGTCCAGGGCTCCAACTATATTTAGTTTGGGGGATTTCCTGAGCTGTGTATGTTTTCCTCTATATTTACCAAGCTGAATAGATCCCTGCTCTGAATTTTGTTCAGTCTTTGCTTGAATTCATGCCAATTTGAAGCAGCCAATATTTTTTAGCAAAGTTCAGCGGGTCAGCTTTTTCCTTCCATGAAGCATTGGAGTGGGGAGGGATCCCGGTGAGGGTGAAGCACCTGGCTCCCAGTAGCTTCGTTTGATTCCTCCCAGTCAACAGTAAATGTTCAGTCCCATCCATTCTTTTACACGGCACTTACAGTTTTGTAGATGTGCATCACCTCCCCTCCTAAATAATCTCCTTCCCAGGCCATGGAGTCCTGTTCTGCTCAGTTGTTCTTCCAAGAGAAGGCATTGGCCTTTGGTGACCCTCGTTGCTCTTCTCTGAACTCCTCCAGTCTCACTATCCCCTTATTGAGAAGAGGGGACCAGAAGTGCATGCAGAGTCAACTCTGGCTCTTGGATTCATATGACTTTCTCTGGTCCTTTCCTAATAATCTCTGACATACGATTTGCTTTAGCTAATGTTTTCATCTATTGTAACCTTAGATCTTGGCTGCCAGTGGTAATGGTCAGCTCAGGGGCCGTTATTTTATACATCAATTTAGGGTAATTTTTTTTCCTCATGTGCACCCCTTTACATAACTTGAATTTCACTTCCTGTCTCGTTGCCCAGTCACTCAACCATTTTTCCAGAACTCTTCACAATCTGCTTTCCTTGTCCTCCCTCCTCTGAGTAATCTGTATCATCAGCAAACTTTCTCAACCTCATCGCTTATGTCCTTTTCCAGATCGTTTTCAACAGGTCAGATCCCTGCACTTGTAACCTCCCTCTGTTCCGAGAGCCGACCATTTATTGTTGCCCTCTTTGTCCTATCTTTTAAACACATCTCCATGCCATGACCTTCTTTCTTATCCCCTACCTGCTTAGTTTTCTTTTAAAAAATTTTATATGAAACTTTGTCAAAAGCCTCTTGGAAATGCAAGTAGGCTATATCAGCAATATCACCATTCTCCACATGATTTAACTCCTACAGTAAATTCTTCAGGAATATCACTCTGATTTGAAAGCGACTGTACATGGGGGGATGGGGGGAAAACTAAAGAACAACTATTCAACTGTAACTTTCCGCACTCAATCCCAGTCCTTGTCTGTGTTATCTCTTCTTATACAGAAATTGTTCCATGTGCCTCATAATTCTTGTCACTTTCCTTTATTTCATGCCTAGCTCTCCTATATCTGTTCAGAGAAGAGGTAATCAGAGCTGTGAGCTGTATCTCGGCTGTGGACACATAACAAATTAAACCACATTTGCTGAAGGCTGCTGCTCTTGCAATGCTTTGGAAGCCAGTCAGCTGTGCAGCAACAGTGGGTGCTGAGCCAAGAATTAATGTCCTTGTCCTGACATGCTTTCAGTGCCAGCTACACAGCACACTCTGCAGGGGTGCAGGTATGCTCTGGCACATGCCTTTCAAAAACTCAAGGGAGAATTTTACCATGTAGAAAACCAATAGAAAGTGGTCTGTGGTTATTAAGGAGAGAGAAAGGAAGTGGCAGTATTAGTTTCTTAGTAGTACTGGAAATGTTACAGCCATTTTGATCTAAAGAACAATTGCCCTGCTAAATCACATTATGCTAAAAGTCAAATGTAGTCCTGTCAAAACAGCATTGATTTCATCAGAATAAAGCTGGAATTAGGTGAGTAACTTGTAGCTGCGTTTCAGGCTGGGGAGAGGGGTATAAGGGCAACATGCTTTCCTCTTCCATTTAGTCTGGGGATTTGTTTTTTGTTGCTGGCAGTCCCCCTCTCCCACACACTTTCAGGCAACACTCTGGTCTTTTTCTCTGACAATTTGTTCCAAAAATGATAACTGAATTTCTTCTATTTGATGTTCTGAAATGGCAAGTGAAACATGCTTGCAACTTCAGAAAAACGCAGGGAAACAAATAGATCCCCATCTGAACTATGTTATCAAGAAGCCTCATAGTCTAGAGAAACCAAGACTGATTTCTTGCAGTAAGGCGATTTTAATCCAGGTTTCAAAAAAATCAACATTTATAGGCAGGTGTAGACAGTTCTTTCTTTGGATTAATATTTGATTCCTGGAACAATATTACTGAGGTTAGCTGCCTGCTTGCAGAGGAATATAGTTTACAAAAGACCAATTATCAAAAGGTTACACTGAAGGGAGGAACAGCCAATAATAAATACCATGCATAATTCATTTCAAACTTTTTTTTTTAAAGAAAAATCCTACTACGTTAGTAGGTATCCTAAAGCCTAAAGAGCCTATGCTCCACAAAAGAGATGTAAAAAATTTAAGCTTAGGGTGCTCTCAAGTTTCAGTGCTGGGTAATTGGCTCATCTTTCTAAGGGTACTAAAATACCTACTGTATCCATACAAAAATGAAGCTGCAAGATCTGTGATGTTTCCTTTTAAATTAGGTGAGTCACTACAAAGAGTAGCCAAGAGAGCTATTCCAGACTTAGTTCCAAAATTCGAGTTAAAAAGTATGAAAGAATGTTTGACTACAAATGTTTGGGGAAGCAGAGGGCTTAGTCCAGAGCAGCAGCCTTGCATATCAGCAGTCTCATTTTAGGTCCTTTAACATAGTGGCAGTAGTTGATCATTTCACAAACAAGTCAGGGAAACGTCTATTCCTGCAACACTTTTGTTGCTTCCATCTTACTGTGCTGGTGTTCATATATTTACAGGAACATTCTCCACAAAACAAAATACCAAGGAAACACCTACTAAAGAATTTGTGTCACAGTGCTTGGTGCAGACTGATTTTTTAAAAAAAAAAGAAAATTATAAATACTAGTGAAGTTCTTATTTTTTTGAACCATAAAATTTAGTGAAATAATGTTTCATCACCAGTTATTTCCAACCATCCTAAGACATTTTTAAACTCCTCCAGATTCAGCAGTATTGGTTTAATGCAGTTTGAATGCACAGGAATTCTGATCTCTTTGGAAAACTCAGTAAGGAGACAGAAGACCAGTTTCTTCCCTAGGATTGTGCAGCCAAAATACCCCATAACTGTTTCTGAATTACCAGTTGCCCTTGATGAAATGAGAAGGCATTTTGTTAACATCCGACAGAGAGAATAAACCAAGACCTAACCAGCTTGTCCAAGCAACAGATTATCACAGAGGATTGCCACACCTGCAAATGAGTGAGATGTGCAGAGCAAAGGTGGTTTCTTTACTGGAACTTAATATGAAGCCAAGGGGAAACTAAATCCTCTCAATATACTCTACATGTACACCCTTGTATTTCTGTTGTCTGTTGCTAGGCCACACCTCAGCATCTAGGGCAGACCTCAGGTGGTCATCTTCTGAACAACTGCAATGAAAAATTGTGGCTGTGGTCAGTCACAAACAACAGTGGTTCCCAAGTCTCTTGGGGCATCCCGTTCCGTGTTCGGACTCCCCAAGGGGATACGGCCCTTCTCCCCATCTGTCAACACTGTTGGTTGCATGGTGCTGCAGTTTCTCCCACCTCAGCCCTCTGGGGCCTCAGAGAACTGTAATAGAAGTTTTGTTGAGTTCATGAGCCAAAACTAGCTAAATTCATGGCTTCTTTCTGTAAAATCAGCTGTACAACATAATACCTTGACAGCTGTTGGACAGCAGTGGGATCAATCAGACCAGATAACGCTTTAGATTAAAAGGTAGATTACAGAAAGATTATAGACAAATATCTCCTTAGGGTTTTGCCCACCAATGATCTCCCTCCCCAGAGTTCTGGGCAGGGTGATGAGCCCAGAATTAACATTTCAGCATTGACTCATCTCCAGAGCTGGGAACCTCCTGTGTGAGGAAACACTCATCCCTGCTGGTCCCAGGGGAGCCTTTAGCCAGGGGCAGCCACAGCACCGTTACGCTCAGGTCCCGCCACAGTGTAGGTCCCTACAGAGCTTGCAATTCAGGCAAGACATGGAGAGGGAAAAGCCTCTAAAGAGATACCTGGCAGCTAACTGCAGGTAGAAAGAAAGGAGCAGAAAAATTGAAAGCTCTGTAGGCAAAGCTTACTACAATACAGCCTTCAAAGTTAATACCAGGAAAATAGCCCTGTGCAAAGTCAATTTCCCGTTATGGCACAAGCTTATTGCAATTTGATTTTAGTTTTTAGGATTAATGAGATAGGTAACCATTCCAAGTAGCCTTGGTCTAGCACTGTGGAGTTTTAACACTTTTTATTTATTAGTCCCTACAATTTTTCCAGTGGTGCAATGAAACCTGCAAGTTTCACATGCAACTGTCATCCTGCTGATAATAAAAACAGCTACATGTTTAAAAAAAAAGGGCGTTTAGAATTCTGTGTATTTACATTTTTTTCTGTCAGTTTTAATAAGATGGCTGAGATTTTTAGTACAAAGTAAGTGAAAGTTTGGTTGAGATTAGTGAAAGTTTCAGTTAAAGTAAAAAGAGAACTCATGGGCTTATTTTATTTTCTTTATTACTAAAATTGAAAACTTTGCGCACATTAATGCATTATTGTGAAAAGCATAAAACTGTACTGGCCTTATCATCCAGTTCACAATAACCTTCCTTTCTTCTCAATCAGAATTAAGAGACTTCTCCATAAATTCAGATTGGATTTTGGGATCAATTTATTTTGCCTATTCATTTTGAGAAGGAATGTCATAACTGGCAACACTGACCTCTAAGCATTAACAGATAAATGCTAATTTCTGTCTTTTTTTGCCTAGCACTTGTTGGCAAATCACCACTGAATGAGACTGAAACGTTTTTAGCCACTCAATTCTTATAAATTCAGCCGTTTTACTTCCTGCCTTCAGCCCATGTCTATCACCACATACACAATGCAAAGCTCAAAAGCAGAAAACACAAACCAAAACAGCTCAGAAGTAAAACGATATCAAAAGAATTCTGTAATGTTTGGGATTGCAACCGAAGACCAAAACTGCATGATCGGCCCCCCAGAGATACCACCTCTGGATTTGCTTTTGCTTTATTTAATTGACAAACAACCCAGATTCTCTGGACTGCAGGTTTAATAACAACCTCCTTACGATACCTCCCAATGTGGATGGACATGAAATGCCTGTATTCAAACTACGATGAGCTTCATTTGGCAATTCAGCATAGCCATCCCGAGTCATCCGTCCGTCCCCATGTCCTGTACCTACCCCACCCCACCCCCCGAGTAGGTGCGATCAGCCCTTGTATCTGGATCTGTCAGAGCATTAAACTCCTGTTCTGGCTCAATACCAGCTGATCCAGAATCAGTGGAAAATGGGGATGTGCTAGGCATGCGCCAGTTCCATTGCCAACATACTTTTTTAGAGTGGAAATGATTGCACTCAGCATTTTTTGGAGAGTTTCTGGAAATAATCTGTTTGTTCAGTTTGTCCAACAAGGTGCAGAAAACTGTCTCAAGATTCAGAGAGAAAACTTCAGCTTGAAAGTGGTCACCAAGGCTGTTCTACCTCTCCAAAACTGCAGCCATGCATATATACTATTGTTTCCCATCTGTCTTTCCAAAGAGACACCTTTCAGAAAGTTGGAAGGTAGGAGCTACCAGCCTCTCGCAGATGAATGTGCTGGCCAGCAGAAGGCACAAATCAGACTGCATCTTCCCCTAGAAGGGCAGGTAAGGGTACATGGGTGGTGTGGGAATTCAGATGCTACGTTGCTGACCATCACACAGGGAGAAATGAAGGACAAGTTCTGTAGCTGGAGAAAGCCAGAGACCTGCACACCAGGGCACCCATGTAAATCTCAAAGGCCTCATAATACTGAATGGGGTTCTTTTGTTTGCTAATGTTTTGTTCGTATGTGGCAGGAATAGGACAGGTACAAACATAGCCGCAGAAGTCCTCCACGGCTGAGGAACCCTATCCATGAAATCCACCATGGGGCCTAGCACAGAATTAACTCAAACCTTCTGTGGCCATTGTGCTTCTTCCAGATCTACAACAGTCTGGGGCCTCAGTTTCCACCAGAAAACAGGACCAGGCTCCTGGACCACTTCCGTTCTCTCATCACTGTCAGGCTTGCCCTCCAGCTTTAGAAAGGCTCCCTCCCTTAAACACAAGTTGTGGGTGGCTGTTGCCCTCTCACATGGATCTGCTGCTGCTGTTCTGGTAGTGGCCGGCAGTACTGAGCCGTGAACTCCACAGCATCCACAAAGCACTGTGGGGAACACAACAGTTCCCCAGAATGGGAAAGGTCATGGCAAAGAGGGTAGACACTCATCATTGCCATCGATGATGAGTTTCACCGGAGGAAAGGCGAGGGGATCAGTCTTATGTAAAGAAGCTGTATTAGACATTATTTCTATATCAAAACAGTTTTCCTAATAAAAATAATGGAATATGCTAGCTAGTTATGGAATCTTCTTTGCTGTTAGGACAATGACAAACTACATAGAATCTGTCAGAGATGCCCTAGACACACATGACCTCCACAGGAGGGTGGACTAGACGGTTTACGGTAGTCCTTTTAGGTTACGTATTTCTGTAGCTGTCCCCAGGACTGTTATCTGTTACAGTTACTCTATTGACAAACAAAAACTCCTGCCTCCACCCTTCCCAAACCAAAAGCTGCCTCTTGAGCACCAAAACCACAACAAAGAAATGCATTTCCACGATGCATCAAACTCCCAACTGCTGTCAGTCTCGGTAACGTGGCCGGGTTTGCACCATTCATAGTCTGCACCACGGTCACACAGGCCGGGAGGCACTGGGAGCTGACTCCTTCCAGGCTCCGGCGGCTCCGCAGCTAGCAGAGGGAGGCAGTGGTGCTGGCAGGCGCTGGGTACGGGCCGCCCGGCCGCCTCGGGCAGGCACGGTTCCCACCCTTCTTCGCGGCAGAGAGCGTGCGTTGTGTCGCGCAGACCGAGTCACTTTGCAGCCCCGGGAGCAGCAGCGGCTCCGCGGCGCCCTTGGGCGAGCCCGAGCCGCCTGCTCCGCTTCCGAGCAGGCGCGGCGGTGGGCCGGGCCGGGCCCGGCCGGGCCCTCCTCCTCCCGCCGCCGCCGGGCCGGGGTGCTCCGCAGGGGGCGGTGAGGGCGCACCCGCGCGCCGCCGGGCCCTCCCGAGGGAGGCGGCAGGACGGAGGAGAGCGGCCCGCAGCCACGGTAAGGCACCGCGGACCGGGGGGGGGGGGGGGATGTGGAAGACGACCCGGGCTGCCTCGCCGAAACCGAAAGCCCCGCGCCGCCCCCATGTTGCGAAGGTGCCGCCGCTGCGGGGTCCGGCTCCTGGTCCCGGGGGGCTGGCGGGGCCGGGCCGGCGGGATGACGTGCCCCGGGACGCGGTGGCCCGGCAGGGTTGCGGAGCATCCCGGGCCCCGCGATGCCCCGCCTGCCGGCAGCGGCGCTGGGGAGGGTCGCCCGGCCGCGAGAGAACCCCCGGGGCGCCGCGGCGGGGGAGCGGTGCGTGCGAGGAGAGGCGGCCTTGGCGGCAGGAAGCCGCCGGGAGGAGGAGGAGAAGGACGACATGTCAAGTCGGCCAACGAGGAACTAGGCCAGAGAAAACCCGCCTTAGGGCTTCCCGGCCCCGCGTCTCCTGCCGAGGCCACAGCGGGCGGATGCGTTTGGCGCTCCTCACCCGGGGCGCCGCCGCTGCCAGCCGGGTTGCAGGGGCCGAGCTCGGCCTGACTGGGAGGGCCCGGGACCGGCTAGCGCTTTCCTCTGACAGCCACAACAATACGAGGTGCCTCTGCCGAGACAGCCTGTTCTAATTCCCGTGTAAGAATACACATTTTTGTTGATCGCTTCTGTTCTAAACCAGAACCGACTGTGACACAGTTGCACTGGTACAAGCCACTGCACAGACCGCCCCCCGCCCCCCCCCTTCCCACCCTCCCTCTGCTCTGGTCCTACCGAAACTCGCAGTGTGTTTCACCCTCCCTCTGCTCTGGTCCTATGAAAACTCGTGTTTCATGAACACCGTTGCTTCCCTTGTCTTGGCTCCTCCTCGCATTCCCACTGGATCCTTTCTGTAATCTCCTGCTGATCTGACACAGGTATTTTCTTTGCTATTTCCAAAAGAAAAAAAAAAAAAATCATTCCTCAGTGAAAAGATGCAGAAGCTGAAAATCCTCAGCAGAAGGGGAAGGTTTAGACAGAGTGGGTTATGAGAGTTACAGCAATAGAGTTGAGATGCACTGACAGCTTTTGAAACATCTTCCACACATGCAGTATTTTTGTCTTCAGCTGCAGGGACCCTTCCATTTATCTCCTGTTACCCATATCAGTGATACCAGCTTTGGTTCTGTTTGTTATTCCCTTCCGTTCCTGACTGATAATTAACTGGCCACGAGTTTTGGTGCTTGCAAACTTGTTCACTTTCTCCGATTATACCTTGTAACACCTATCAAGAACTTGTGTGCTGTGAGTATCATTAGACCAAGAGGGCTGCAATTACCATGTGACCTTTTTCATGTTACTGTGCTAATGCGCTCAGCAATCCTCAACCCAGCAGGCTACACAAGATCTACATCAGATCCGTAACAAATCATTAGAATAGAGCAAACCGCTTTTGAATGGTGATCAGGCCCGATACAGCCTAATGACCAGGTCATGATTCCTGGGAGTTTATGTGCCCTTTGGGGGTTAGAGGGGAGAACATAACCATGGTGTTAAAAAGAAAAATGCCAGAAACCCACTTACTACACTTTTATCCATCTCCAAAGAAAACCCAAACATATTAGTGGGCAAAAATCCCTCTTTTCTAGCAACCAGTGTTCAAAATTGTCATAATACATGTTGGCACCTATTAAATATGAACCCACCCTAATACAGATGTTCAGAACAGTATATTAAAAAAATTGCTTTATAATCAATCAAGTATACAGATGACGGCTACCTCACAGAACACAAATTAACCCCTAGAAGTATATGTAGCTTCTGTAAGGTTAGGCTAAACCAAACTACAAAATTTTTCTTCTCTTAACCGCAGATACATCATGTATGCACTGGTGTATCATAAGTACTGAGGATACATTTGAATTACCATATATCTCAATAAAAAGCAGTGAGCTTTGAATGAACTTGAGCCTTTGAACTTCCCTCCTTGATTTCTATATTATCTGACATTTCCAGGTAACATCAGCCAATACCTCACGTTAAATAGTACACCGAAATAAGTACTCTTTGCTTAAAAACCTGGCTAGAGATTGCTTTTGTGAGATATCCATCCTACAAAAAACTTTGGGTTTGAAATAAGTCTTAAGATCAAACAGCTTTTACTCAGAGTACCTCACTACTTAATAACAACAACAAAAAACAGTAGTAGCATCCTAATAGTAGACCATGCCCAAGGAGGAGGGTTCCCTCCCATCTTACAAGAAAATTCCCTTTGTTGAATGTTATCCAGTTCATTTCAACAGATATCTTACGATTTCAGAAGTTATTACTTCTTCTGAATTTCCAAGCCTTCTGGTTACGGTGATTACATGCTGCTTGGTAGGAACAGATATTAGCAATGTAAATAGGAATAAGGTCCTATATTGTTGCAGTTTGAGGCAGGGCTGGTTTTCGTCAGGTTATATGGTGTTGAATGGCAGCCCCAAGCTATCAATAGTATTAATGCAACTTTAGAGATTCAGCATTCAAAAATATACATCTAATTTGCATTCACAAGAAGAGCATGTGCAATTCTTGCAAGAATAACTGCTACCTATATGCATAATTACTGTTAGCATGGCAAAATTACCATAGATATGCGACTTTGAACCAGTTATTGAAAGGGAGACCCCAGGTAAAGAAGCAAGATGTTAGTTCATGCCACGTTCAAGTCTCACGACTGAATTCAGGCCTTTGTACCTGTGACACCTACCCTATCTGCGCAATAGTCAGTAGCACCACTCCAAGAAAGCCAGAGAGCCATCACCAGAAATTTCCAAGGAGACAAAAGTTCACCTATGAGAGCAGCAGTGAGGATTCTTTGCACTGCTATGAGTTATTTGTTACTCAGCTATTTGATTAACTGTATAGGAATTTAAAAAAAAACCAAAACAAGAAACAAAACACAACAATCTCCTCTCCCCTAACAATTATTAGGCATAGCAGAGCTTACCTTCTTACTAAAGAAATGCAGCCATATGGTCAGTCCTGTGCTCCTCATGCAGGCTAGCACTCCAGCAAAACAAAATCTGCATCCTTTCAAAATCAGGAAAGCCAAAGAAGAAAACTCCGAAGTGAGCACACTGCTCCAGATGTAGAGAGGATGTTCCCTATCTATGCAAGAACAGCCCATAGAGTATATATGCACTTAGAAGAGGAAGCTCTTGCTTTCTCTTTCCTACAGGCACAATCTTTTTTTTTTTTAAATTAAGTTTATTCTTCCCCATTTTGGCTTGTCAGTATTGAGCTGACCAGACAATTTCCAAATCTGCACATAAACATCTCTCTTCCCTCAGATACCTACTTTCTACAGACACTTTCACTACCTCTTTAGTTCCCAGGCTCCAGAAGGAGACTGTGATAGTTAGGCTACAGGTGATGATCACAGCAACATTAAGCAATCTTTTTAGTTAGAGATTTGATGATATAGGTGCACAGTATTTTACAAGAGTTAGCAGTCACTTGTTGGTCTGAAAAATTTGGAATCCCTTTGTTGCACTATTTAGAGCTCTTAATTACCCAAATGAGCCAATCTACTGTTGCTGCTAATGGCACTTTGAAATGGTGCTTTTCTCCCAGCTCTGTATATCTGTGTCATAGTTACCCAAGAGGAATGGAAACTGAATGCCCTGCTAGTCTCTCGGACTTTGTCTTTTCTGACCAAACTCTTTCCTTACCTGATGTAAGGTGCTTAAGGTAAAAGTTCAGTGAGGAAAAAAACAGAGCTTATGGCTTGCACCTGGGCTAGCAACACAGCTTGCTGGCATGTGCCAAAGGTACCGGCTCTTTAGCCTTCTTTTAAGGTTTTACTTCCCGAGAGACCTGTTAGGCAAGAGAGCACCACCGTTTTATCAAAGGCTTAAAATTATTCTGGCATCCACTGGGGTTTACTTATCTACCCATTCCATGGGCTCCCCCAAGCTCTCTTTTTCTCTTGGTGCACTTAGGAGATACTGCAAACCTTCACAATTTCTTTGTTCCTCTTCTTTTTGGGGCACGGGGGAGAAGTTGCCTTATATCCCTACCACAGTCCTTCCTAGCACTTGTCTCCTGAAATTCAGACAGCTGTGAAAATAACTTTCCCACAGAAGCTGGGTTCTTCATTTCACCCTCCAGAGAAACCTTTTGTTTGTTTGTTTGTTTTAAGCTTCAAGCAAACCCTTTAGAGCTGGATTTGCAAAGATGCCTAAAAGGTAGCTTAGAGTTGTGTAAGTATCTGGGCATCTGACAGGTCCATGTCCAGGCAATTTAGAAAATGAGATACCTGTCAGAATCATTAGGCACTACCTGCCTTCGGGACCCTGGCCCTTGGTTTTTCTGGGTTTCAGCATTTGCACACGTGAGGTGTAGGGACAGTACCAATCTACTGCATATTATATGGATAAAAACTATTTATTAACAGCACTTTGAGATCCTCAGGTGAAGACATGGTTTTACATCGACTTAATGTAACTGTAATGGATTGACAGGATAAATCATTGTGATCTTTAGGTCTGATCCTGTGAGAACCACAGCATCTTTGGTTTCAAACTGAGGCCCTTTGTTCATAAAGGTCACGAGAGTATATGCTTGTGTCCCACTCCTTACATAGGCGCTTATTTAGTGGAACAGCTAAATGCTTGATAATGACACTTCTTTTTCCTCCTTTATACTACAGGTCCAGAAGCACTAGGGTACTTGATTTTGTTTTGATTGCTAAGCCACAAAGACCACAAACATGTCTCTGGAAGACATCCACATGAACACCCAGGATTTGCTTGAAAAAAAACAATTAGATGCTGGAGGATTTGGAACAATTTCTTTATGCTTTCACAAGAAACACGGATATGTAGTATTAAAAAAAGTGTATACAGGACCCCAGCGCACTGAGTAAGTTACAGATCTTAGTTCTGATTTTTATCTTTCAGTTAGTCTAAGGAATCCTCTAAAGTCAATAGAGATAAATCTAAATAATGTGTAATAATTTCAGCTCTTTAGATTCTGGAGATACTGTATGTGGGGAAAATACTCTAAAACAATACTAGCAGCTGTCCTGCAATTTTTTCTTTTTTCCCTCACGAGCCAACTTTTTTTGTTTTAACTCATTGTTCCAGTGAAGTTCCTGTTTTCTGTTGCAAGGGGAGCACTACTGTGAATTGTTAAGAATTGAGGGGACTCTTGCACACTTAAGAAAATGCAGGAACTCAGTGGGCACGTGATACTTTCAAGCTTGCAGATCAATTTTCAATACAATTGTCCAACCATAGGTGTCCACTAGGAACTAAACACACATGAGCTATCAGCAAGACTCCAACCCCACCTGTATAATATCAAGAATGTAACCGTCTCTCCCTTGAGAAAAAGCAGAGTGAGCCAAACCCACTGATTTAATTCAAGGATTGAATTAGCTGTTGATTTCAGTGGATTCAGGTCCCATTGCAGTTCTACTACCTCAGAGCCATAACAATCCTAAAACTCTCCCACGAGTCATCCACTAGAGAGAGACAAAACCCCATGTTCTTCTAGTTTGGTTTATAATAAATTAACTGAGTTTTTATTTTGCCAACGGAAAGCAAATTAAGAGATTCTAGTAGTTTGCAAACTGCACTGACAGTTTGGGATGAACACAGTTAAAATGGACAAGCCTGCCTGGTTTGGTTTTGGGTTTGTGTTTTTACTTTCTCACTACATGGGCCCATAAGTTTGTATTCCTTAAAGTCTTGCACCAAAAGTCTTTAAGCAAATTTACAACTGATCCTAATGCAAAGAAAACAGGCACTTATCTTCTCTAGTACTAGAGGGACACAGAGGGAGAAAGCAGTTTCCTTTAAAGTCACAGGGTAGGAAAGCATTAGCAAACAACATAGTCTCAAGATTTTCTTACATCCTTTTGCCTGATGACTAGGACAGGAGCAATGGCAAAAAGAAGACTGTTTAATATAATGGGTACCATCCTTCTTTAACACCCTTAGTGAGCTCCCACCTGTGTACCTGTGACTATTGATGGGTTGTACTGAGGCCCAGGTAAAGAGTTAGGCATTGAATATATCCCAAACCAGTAATTGTTAGTAAATGTTATCACCATTCAGTATGTTGGTGGATCGCCTGTAATAAATCCATTTGAACCTGAACATGAATAGCAGCCCTTTGGGAGAGAAACCTGTATAGTTTCTTGTACAAGAGGTAGTGGAGTGTGTCTTGATTCTCCTTGTCCAAAGGCTCTTTCAGCCCTGCCCTGATCCCACCCCCAGTTCAGGGATTTGGACATACACAACCAGCAGTGCACCTACAAAAAGAATGCTTATGGACTCTCTGAAGAGCAGCCCTTAAAATCAGGCTGAGCAGACAGTCTCTGTGCAAGGCATTTGAGACTTAGAGAATATAACCTGGCATGAACAAAGCTGTATCAATTCAAAACCAGCTAAAGGTATGGTTCATCTTACAGTAGCTCGAGGGATATTGACATTTCTGGCCATCATTTTCATTATGAATCAACAGCATTTTCATCCCTGTGTTCCTTCTAGCCTGGCACCTAAGTTCAGTGTAATTTCTGTTTTACAGATACAATGCTTCCCTCCTTGAAGAAGGCAGGATTATGCGCAGACTGAAGCATGACCGTGTGGTAAAACTACTAGGTATAATTTTGGAAGACGGAAACTACTCACTTGTGATGGAGTATGTGGACCGGGGGAACATGATGAAAGTGCTACAGAAAGTGAGCAGTGAATCGCTTCATCCCTTGCCACTCCTTAGGGTTGATAAGATGCTTGAAAGTGACAGGATGTTACTGCTATCTCCAAAGAACGGAGTCTTTAGTTTCTCATTCTCCTTTCTGTATTAAAAAGCCAGTGGCAGCCTTGCCTTCTCTAGAGACAGCAGGGGACAGCTATGGCTTTCCTGCATATCACAGAGGAGCAGATCACAGTTATAGGTTCAGAGTTATAGGAGTATTTGTAGAGATATGTGGAGAATTTGCTAAAGAACACTTTTGTAAATATGGAGTGACTCTAGAATTACTTTAATGTGAAAAATTTAGATCCAAGAACGTCCTTGGTTCTTTTTTACCTTGGATTGAGCAGAGGTACTCTTGGGACAGAGAAAGAAACTTTTTTAAAGACTGTTTTTTAGTTGGATGGTTGTAGTAGCATTTTTTAATAGATGACACTTCTGTTCTTTATTTTAGGTCTCACTGCCTTTATCAGTGAAAGGACGTTTTGTGCTGGAGATCACAGAAGGAATGCTTTATCTGCATGAGCAAGGCTTCGTACACAAAGACCTAAAACCAGAAAACGTCCTTGTGGACACAGACTTCCACATTAAGGTACTTGTTAGAATGTAAATGGAGAAAGCTGATGATTTGGGTTGAAGAACCCAGTTCAGCTTTGGTTAGTATTCCTGATTGGTAGATGAACTCCTTTGTAGTCTAGCAAGCTATTGCTAAGAGAGTGTTAGCAGTGGATCACTGAAGTATAGTGGCCTATAAAACCTCTGAGCCTGAGATTTGTATAATCTTCCCCCCACCTGCAGAAAAAAAAAATCACTAAGGGTATTAAAAACCCCAATAATATTGTTGAGAATTAATGAACTACAAATAACAAAACAGCTAGAAAGAAAAAAACCAAACTTTAACATGCAGAGATTGAAACAAAATAATCTTATGATTCATGTCTTTTGTCCTTTATTGCTGTAATTTCTCCTCCTGCCTTTACCTCCTCCTTTTTATTCCTTTCCTTCTTTTGCCTATTATCTTTTCCTCTTTTGTCTCCCTCTTTTTTCCCTTAGTCATCATTTTTAAATGACAGCTAGCAGCTACAAAAAAAGCAGCAGGAAACTACTTCAAAGAATGGTTTATAAGCCTGTTCCAAAGCCATTCTATTAACTTTAGTGGGCTTTTGGATCAAGACACATAGATACAGAGCCTACTGCTGAATGAACCTGAGTAGAATTTGCAGCAGTCCTCTTCAAATGTCCTGCCTCTGGTCAAGGTGAGTTGCTGAAATAATGACCCCATTACAATATGAAACTACAGAATAAATTCCTGTGAAGAGAGCTCTGTCATTTGATATTTCTCACACATATATTAGTGAGAAGTGGTTTGACAAGGTTCATATAGTGGCAAGTCCTAGTGCAGTATGAGCAGCTTGCAGATGAGTTATAAACTGTAATTTTTTTTTGCCAAAAGTAATAAAAAAATAATGATTTGCTTTAAGTGTAAATTGGATGGTATTTTGGGTTTCAGCTTGCTTATATGGACAGGACAAAACTAGGCTATCATCACACTGCATGACAAACTGAACTGGAACCCAGGATCAAATTAAGAATCAGATTAGACTTCCTTAAGCAGCTTGATCAAAAGTATCATTTAAGGCAGCAGTATGATTTATCTGCTTGAGTGTGTCTAACATTCACAATATTTATAAAGGGAAATAGTTGTTCTAGGAAACTGCAAATATAAGATTTATATCATATCTTCCTCTCTCACATTAGACCTCCTCTCACTTGTAGACATGAACTTTGACTCCTACTTCCTCAGCAGGATGTCACTTACTTACATTTTCCTCTTCCTCTGAATACATCACCTCAAAATTTAGCCCAAACCTTCAGAAAATCAAGAGGAGCAATAAGCTAGTTAGAGGCAACAAGAGAGAAAAGAAAAGTGAGTTAGAAGTGAGGCAAGGTGTCACCTCAGTATTATCTGAAGTGATTGGGTTTACACAACTCCGTTTGAACAGCTGCTTGTGGCCAAGAAAGGCAGTCCCATTTTCTTCCATTGTTCCTCTCCCGTTGACCTTCTGTTCCCTTGTGTTAGCACTGATGCTAATCAGACCACCCTGCCCTGATTTAGGAAGCCAAACCACCAGATTACAATTTGCCTTGTTGTCAGCACAACCCTTCTGTTAGGGAGCACTTGATTCAGCAAGCCATTTGAGTGCCTTGCACTAGGTCTTCCTAGTGTTAGATAAGTGTCAGTGCTGGAACAGGAGGAGCAGAGGGAGCGTATAACAGGAGGCTGTGGGAAAAGGAGGGAAGGATTACTTTCTTCACCATCAGCCATTAGTCTAGTTGTAAAACTGCACCCTAAGGTTTCAGTTATGTCACTTTGTCAAGCACACAGTACCCAGGTAGCCCTGCTTTAATTTATTTCATGCTGTCTTTTTCCATGTCTCTTTGCTATACACATCACATCATTTTAGATCTTCTTCCTCCCCTCCTTTCTGTAGGAAGAGCTAAGGAAGTTGAGTTAAATGGAATCTAAATGGAAAGGGCAGTGAGGGAGGAGGGATATCTGCCTATCTCATAGATTACTTCTGGATTTGAATCTTAGCTTCTTCTCATATGGATCTTTTGTCCTGCCACAAGCACTGCAAGCAGATCTTGAATGTGATTGGCAATATGAGCAAAAACAGACTTCTTTTTTCCTTACATTATGCGATTATTCCAAGTAGGGTTAAGTTAATAACAAAGATTCAGCATAATGATTCCCAGTTGGCAGTGATACTCTACTTAGGCAAAAAAAACCCCCATAAAATGGCAAATAGTTTGGTTTTCTTTCTTGTAGTTGCATTTTTTGCAGTGTTTTATTTTTGGATAAGTTATTACCAGCTACTCATTATAAAATTGAGAACTGCATGAAATACTTGTTTATCTCCTCTTCATCACAGCACTAGCTCTGTGTCTCATTTTTCAGATTGCAGATCTGGGTGTTGCCTCCTTTAAGAACTGGAGTCGGCTGACACAAGAAGAGACTGTCCGACAGAAGCAAATCAAGAGCACTTGCCAGAACAATGCTGGGACTCTTTTCTATATGGCCCCAGAGCATTTACGCTGTCTTAATGTAAAACCTGTGGAGAAATCGGATGTTTACAGCTTTGGCATAGTGATCTGGGCAATTTTTGCTAACAAAGAGCCATATGAATGTAAGTTACTTCCAGAAGGAGTCTATCACAGAATTAAGTTACAAATGTTAAGCATTTAAAGTTACAAAATTAAGATTAGTAGATTAAATTGCCTATGCCCAAGAATAGCACCTGTTCAGAACCTCATGAGTAAGACGCATTAGTTGCATCATTCCTGACTTCTAAGCATAGCCAAGAACATCCGAATCGAAATGCAGGCATGAGCCCAATCTATTCACATCTACATGGTGTGGCCATAAGCCTGCACTCAGTGGCAGAAGTTAGACAACCGTGGGCAGGCCAGGATAGAAACTTTGATGTACGCTACTTCCTAAGGTGGGCTAGTTACCTGTGCTTTTTTCTTTTAACAGGAATGGTCACACAGCCAATTGCTCCTTCTCAGCTGTGTGGTGCTAATTTCTCAACATGCAGTAATGTGCTAACGTAGAGCAATAGGAGCAGACTGTGGAATTCCAGAGTAACATGTTTATCATTTTGAACAGATTTTTTGCTAACTAAATGGCTAAACGTTGCCTGTGCGGCAATCTTTGTGTTCGTACCCAGTGCAGAGCATAACTGAGATTCAGGGTCTAGAGAGCTTGACCTGTCACCCTTACACTGGGCATGTCTAACATATAAGAGTAGATCTATTAATCTTAAAATAAATCTCTAATCCATGGAAGTTAGGGCAGTGGATTCAGATTCACTAATGTGAGAGATTTGTAGCTGTAAATTGGATGTCTTTCTTTGAAATCTTCTTTTACACATCCACAAAGACACAGGGAGCTGCCTCACTGTTTCTTTTACCTACAGAAAGGTAGCAAAACCTGTGATCAGGACCTGATAGGAAATTTTATTTTTCAGATGGTATAAATGAAGCCCAGATTTGCTTTGGCATCATGAATGGAAACAGACCAGACATAAAGGAGATCACTGATAAATGTCCAGTGGAAGTTATTGACTTAATGAAACAATGCTGGGAGCAAGAGTCAGAGAAACGGCCAACCTTTACAGGTAAGACATTGCTTTGGGATTCTTTTTGTTACATGTCCATCAATAGTTTGTAATGCAGCAAAACAAACTTGAGTGTTTTCCTCTTAAAACATAAATTTTTTGCTTTGAAAATAGAAATATCCATTCACATGCCCACTAAAGCGTGCTCCCTGTACCCTGACTAAAAATGGGATCTGGTCCAACATTTACAGATTTGAGAAATACTGATGAGTGGATGGAGCTAAGACACTTTATACCTGCTGATAATTTGTCTTCAGCATAGTGTAATCTTCCTGCTGAAATTTACAGAAAAGCTAACATCAAGGGGCAGAGTATATCTTGCGTATGACTGAGAAAATACCTTATCAAAATTCACTTCACAAGCTGTCCCAGTTTAGCCTCCCAGGAACAATGCAACAGCCTTTGACTAGCTAATCATCCTTTTGTATGGTCAGATTCCAAAACACTTGCAGTCAGTAAAAGTCTTGACCGAATGGTCTGGGAAGAAGCCTAAGAGCATTCAGCAAATAAGTCAAAATCCGTTATCTTCTCTTGTTTCTTCTTTCTGCCTCAATATGTAGTGCCAAAAAAAAACCCCTCAACCCAAAAAACACCCCAAACCAACAAGAAGTGGAAAAAAAAAAACCCCAAAATCAAACCCAACCAGCAAAAAAAACCCCTACACATAACAGGAAATGGAGGTTTGGATTTAGACAGGGGCACCAAGAGTTTCATATACAACAGGGATGTACTTAAACAGTCAGAGGAAATTTGTATACCAGGAGGAACCCATCTACTATTTCCATATTTAACCTGCATAATCTGCTAATGGATTGAGTTTATGCTTACACTGGGTCTTAGCTTCTAATTTTCCCATATGCAAAATACTGATATTTACCATGTTAGTAGATTATTTCAGTAATTCCATCTTTAGCAGGGACAGGATAGTTGTTTATCAAAAAGGTGAATGCAATTGAATGTTACTTATTTCTTAAAATATTGCAACCAATCTTTTGGCCAGTCAAGTCAAGGAAAGGTGCTGTCAGCCACAGATCACACAGAGAGCTTTCATCCTAAAAAGCAATACAATGACAAAAAAAAACCCACCTAGAAATCATCCTGTTCTTGTTACTGTATTAAGGCTAAATGAGCCAATGTGAACAGACTCCAAATGGGTGTATAATTTTCCTGTTTCTGACTTCATACAAGTCTTTATTCAATCCTTATCCATCAAAATTGTTAACAGTGTAAATCACTTATTTTCCATTGAAAACCACTTTCACTTAGTTCTTTTCTTTTTGCAGAAATCAGTCAAAGATACAAGCCATTTTACTATCAAAATCTAAGAAACAATATTGAAGATGATCTGGAGAATTTAAAAGTGAGTAACTTTCTAAGCGTTTTAAAGTGTCAGGTCCCCACATCCCCTCTCACTAACCCCAGTTATAGCCAGATTCTGCCACTTTGAAACTGATCTTGCTTGACCAACCTGATTTCCTTCTGTGATAAAATGGCTGGATTTGTGAATGAGGGGAGAGCAGTGCATGTCACTTACATCAACTTTAGGAAGATTTTCAACACTTGTCTCCCATAATATTCTTTTATCCGAGTTAAGATGTTACTGTCTGGATGGGCAGATGAAAACAGGTTGGATGGTGAGTCTCAGAGAGTAGCAGTTAATGGGTCCTACTTCACCTGGAGGCCAGTAACAACTGCAGTAGTGCAGGGGTCTACTATACTGGGACCTTCCCTGGTTTACTCCTTTATCAGTGACCTCAGGGAATTGATGGACATACTCTCATAAGGCATGCAGGTGACACCAAACTTGGAAGACCAGTCAATACAGTCACCAGGGCAAGGCTGCCAGCTGCAGGCTGGAGGAACGGGGTGACAGAAACCTTGTGAAATTCAGAAAGGACAAATGCAACATGCTGCACCTGGAGTAACCCCTGACTTCACTGCCAACTGGGGACCACCTGGCCTGGGAGCAGCGCTGCTGAGAAGGACCTCAGGGTGGTGGTGAGCAGCCATCTGGGCACCAGCCACAGCCTGCCTGGCAGCCAGGAAGGCCAGCAGCATCTCCAGGCTGTACCAACAGTGTCACAGGCAGCAGATGGAGCAGATCTGCTCAGCACTTGTTAGTCCTGCCATATGAGATGGGGCTGAGGGACCAGGGCTATTTCAGACCAAACATGTGATGGCTTGGGGGGACATAAATAGCAGCCTGCCCCTACCTATGGGGATTTTGAGAAGATAGAGCCAAGCTCTTCACAGCAGTGCATGGTAGGAGGACAAGAGACAGCAGACAAACTGAAACAAGAGAGATTCAATCTGGATGTAAGAGAAAAAACTTCCCCATGAAGACAGCCAAGCAGTGGAGCAAGTTACCCAAGGAGGTTGTCCAGTCACCATCATTGGAGGTTTTCAACACCCAACTGCACAAAGCTCTGAGCTACCAACTCTGATCCCATAAGTGACACTGTTTTGAGCAGGAGGTGGGCCTGAGGTCCCCCAAGGTCTGTTCCCACCTGAGTGACACTCTGATTCCATGATAATACTTTGCAAAAGCTCCTCATATATCCATTGTCTTACTCACAAAATAAAGATGTTATTTCTAGAGATTCAAAAGTGGGAGAATCTGATTTAGATTAAGTGTAAAAAAAACTTTGTAAATTCTTGGTAATTTTTGTCCTGCATTCAGACACTGTCTAATGAGTCCCAGCCTGCTTGAGACCAGTAAGCTATACTGCAATAGTAACAACATGGAAAATTTCAAATCAGATGTTTCTCCTGAGTGTCCAAGTTGGTTTCTCTTACTTTTCTGGCTGTAGGTTTATAAATTATGATAAAAAGAATGATTTCCTGACTGAAAATAAGAGAAAGATAACTTCTTGAACAATTAGGCTGATTATGGAACCTTTTTACCACAGGTTTTATCAATTTGCTCACTTCAGTAGTACTGACAGCTATCAGTGAGAACTCCTGGCTTTAGGGATTTAATCCTTGCAGTGAAGCGAGGCTCAGAAGACTACATACCCAGTTATTTTAACTAAGAAAAGAAAAACCAACTTCCTTTGTGAAACCATTCATTTACAGTTTTCTTTAAAGTGCTTCCTTCTGTCACCAAGTCTACAATTGTGGAAATGAAAGTTTCTGGTTTAGAAAACATGTGATGTTTATGAAGCATCAGTGACTATTCAAAAAAGCAATAGAGTTTTGCAAAATGAAACTGATGAAGCAAATTTCCTGGACTGATTTGACCAAACTAACTCACGTTGTGAAGTATATATGTCTAATTCATGATAGCGGCTCCAAATCGGGCTCATGGCCAATTATACTAGTTGCATTAGCTGTCTGCAAATATATCTCTCAAATCATAGGGACCGAAGGACTATTTAGGAAGTAGGCCATGAGTCTATTACTTTCTCAGGAAGGAAAGCATCCATTCTGATCAGGGCACAGAATATGAACAGAGCATCCAAGGCAAGTCAATGTGATGAACTACTGGTACAGCTTCAGTAGCAACATGAGTTAGAGGGTTTGGGCATAGCCCTCCTCCTCCCCCTCCCCGCCCCCCCAGCAACTGTGGAAGCAGATTCCACAGCCTCCTAACTAAAAGAACCACAGAATCACAGAATGGTTGAGGTTGGAAGGGACCTCTGGAGGTCATCTGGTGCAACCCCCCTGCTCAAAGCAGTTCAGTTACTCAAGTAAAATCTAAGGACCTAAGGTTGTAACGCACTTTAAAATGTCATCTTTTGCTTTCGGAAGGAAGTAGATTTTTTTGGGAAGAGATAGTACTTCCTGATTTTTAATCCATGAAAGTACTTCTTGGGTTTAATTAAAAAAAAACCCTACTTTTAGAAATTATTTTATGAGTAAGAAGCACTGGGGGGGAATTGAGAAATAATTTTTCCAGGTAAAAATTTTTTTGATTTCCAGTGAAGTCTGAATAATGGGAACATCAAAAGAATAGAACAGGAATGGATTTTGCCTTCACTCTAGTGAAATGAGGGTAAGGGTTTACAGAAGGGAAGTTGTACTGCATCTTTCTGAAGATTTGCTCTGAACTTCTTGTTCCCAATACTCTTCATAAAAGTCAATGTGGCCATACCTGAATGTCAATCTTCTTCCTCACCTCTTCCCTGTTGATGAATGTACTTACTAAATATAGATCCACAAAACAGGATGCACGTTTGCTACCTTTACCTCAGCAGCATTCTCTCACTAAGACTGCTTGCAGAAAGTCTAGCTATTAAGTAAAAAACAGACAATCCAAAACCACTCTGTCTGGATTAAGCTCATACTCATGTAGTCAAGGGTACCGTTTGGCCAACTCGGAGTATTATATACTGTAGTTGCATTGCAGTCCTTCCTCCCTTCATTGAAGAAAAGGTTTTGCTCATCTGTAGCAAAGCAATAGGTATTTTCTGTCAGGCTGTGCTCTCTGTAAGAGTATGAGATCTCTTGCCACAGATTCCGTGAATCTGTTCATCGAGGTCACTTTACTGTGAAGCTGTACTGTTTCCTATTCTACAGCTACTCCCTTTGGTTAAGCTTTTGCCTATAACTTGATCATCTGTTCTTTCTTACGTGCAGAAAATGTGGCCTGAGTCAAATGAACTGCTGAATAGGATGCAGTCGCTTCAAATAGATGCTGTAGCAGAAGATACCAGTAATGGTCAAGTAGGTAAGTCACTTACTAGCACATCATTATTCTGTGTATTCTGCCAAAGATAAAGTTGTGTACATGTAGAAAGTAAGTAATCTTACCATTAAAGGTTACAAAGAGACTCAATTATTCAGTGCTTCAGAAAGAATTGTAATCACTGAAAAGATTAAATTTGCTCCCAGAAGTCATACTTACTGTTTTGAATTTTCCACAATCTACAGTTTGAACTCATTTCATTTTACACTCTTCTGCTTTCCTCTCACATGCCAAAAATTTTGTTTAGCATTAGACTTTTCAGTGGTCACTTTGATAATTACTTTTCATACTTGATCTTTCTTCCTGTCCTTTTAGTAATGCCAGTTGCTTGGTCCATAGGCTTTAATTTCATGAAGCCTTTCTTTTTTTCCCACTCCAGCCTTTCTTATGAATGCTCTGAATACGACCAGAGCGCATAATTATAATGTATTCCTTTGTTTATGATCTTGCTCTCTATGGAATCTGAGGAGCACTAATAGATGAATTTTCTCTTCTTTCTCTCTTATTTTCTACAAAATCTTGGATGAGTTGCATGTTTCATGGTTTTATAGAGCTGTCTCACTGATATGTGATGATATAGTTACAGTTTTGTAGTAATGTATCTGGAATTCTTTTACCAAAGTTTCTTAATGGCAAAGGATATAGGATTATATTTGCAACACTGATTTACAAGCAACAATATCAAATTCCATAGAAATAAAATCCTGCTAAGTTTGCTCACACCATTTGAAAGACATTAAGTGAATAATGTTAAATTGTAACACGCAACTAATAAATCTTCCCCAAAGCTAGGTTTGCCATAAGTGTTCTTCACTAGAACTGATAGGCTTAGTAGGGCAGCCCCACTGCTATGTTTTTAAAATTAGTATAATTACATTTCCCTAGCAGAAATAATCACATATGACTGCAGCAGATTACAGATGCTCTTGTGTTCTAAATACAAAAGGCTTTACTGTGAATCTACACTGCAGAAAGATACTATCTTGACAGCATGTCAGTCAAAGTCAGTCTTTTTTCTCTCCAGTCAATGAGCATTGCTCAGACAGCGCTAGTGAAAGATATCCCATAGGATCTGTTCATACATCTCAAGCTTGCCCTGGAGAATGGACACCATATAGTTTATGCTAATACTGAATTGCTAATATCTGTCACTTTTGATGAGGTTGTTTCTGTATTAGCTTATTCCTCCCACTCCCTCTCTAGCAGTGGTGACAAAAGAAGCAGGGCGAGTCAGACTGAAGGGGTACTAATAATATACAGCCATCAAAAGTAACTAGTTTTAGTCCTGCCTAATATGGACTGAATTTATGTAATTTGGGAAAAAAAACCCAACAGTTAACTGGCATTATCTGAGCTAAATAGAAGCACATTCATACACTTTTTTCCAATTTTACAGTGGTCTGTAAGAGTTCCTTGCTTTAGGTAATGTATAATGTTTTCTAGACAACTGTGAAGCTTTCAGGACTTTTTAAGAAAGCATCTGTAGTCCTACCCTTAAAAACACAAGAACAAGTAGTAACAAGCAGATTTTTACATTCTTGTTTACTCTTGGAATGCTGCAGCGTGATCCAGATCATAACTCAATCTAATCTAGTTCAAGACTGAAGTAGAGCTTCCTTTGATAATGAGAATTAGTTTGAAAGATGTAGATGACACAGACTATTTTATCTGGTAGGCATTACTTGTAAAAATGTATTCTTTGGGACTAGTGAAGAATAAACTGGACAATAAGGATTCATCACAAAATACTCAGGCGGGATGTTTTACATAATCATTTACAAACATGTCTTTAATGACAAATTATTTGTGCTGTATGAAGTAATGCCTATTACAGTGGTGTTATTTTCCATCCTGTTACACTCCAATTTTGCACTGGTTAAACTCCAGTTAATGGCCAGTGGAGACACACTATTAAATCAGACCCTACAAATGCCTCCAGGAACTGTTTGTTTCAGTGGTTGAGAACTTGATGTCAATATAAGCTAAGTATGCAGTGAATTCTGACACCACTTGACTAAGTGAGATTTTGACACTGATAGCTTGAACAAGCCTGTACTTCTTAAGTAAAAATCTGTATTATTTTTCAGTAAAGGCATTCTATAAAATAAAACGCAGCTTATGCTGGAAGTAATGTTTTATTTTCACCTTTCATATATTACCGTAATATTAAAAGGTAGATTAATAGATTCTGGTGACATAGCAACAAGTTACATACTTGCATTTGGATGTATTTCAAATATTTACTTTTCCTCCCTTTCAGATCAGCCTAATTCTCTACACAGCTCTCAAGGTCCCATGACCACTCAGGTTAACGAAGCCCTGTTTGCTGCCTCCCCTGGCAACCAGCCTGTTGAGAGCTGTGAGACCTCATTTATATCTGCTGATAATCTAGAAAGAAAACTTCAGCGTGAATACAACTACCATGTATTCGGGAGCTGGATGGATAAAGCAGTTCCACCTGTAGTATACACCCCTGAAATGAGAGAGGAAGAAAGGAGACGAAGAGTTTCTTACGATCCGTTTGCAAAGTCATCTTCTGTTCCTCAGAGTGAACTGTATCCAAGAGCTGAAAAAACAGGATCAAACACTAATCCGTATTTCTGGCTACAGCCAGCTGCAACACCACCGAAACAGGGAAATATCGATATTTTTTACGGGTCAAACCCTAACAGTCTTCTAACAGGAAACACAGAGAGTCTCTATGGATTGTGTCCAGCCAATACCTTTAGCCTAAGTAAACCTCCAGTGCCTGAATCTGGCCCAAACCTGTTGTCACAGACCAATGTAAACTGGTATCCAAAGAATGCAGACACCGATACAGGTGAGATTCTTCCTCCCCCAACACCTATGTTTCTGAAGACACACTTGTTCTCTAAAAATGAAGTGGCTAAGAGTGTTTATCACTTATTGCTAACAGTTGATCTGTGATATAGCAAAGGTGAATTCATTTCATGACATTCTCTTTGTTTACTTGAAGTTAATTCAGGTCACTAAAACACTCTAGCTTTGAATTCATTATGCTGCTTTCACTAATTTTAGGCTGTTAACTTCAAGTGAACCAAGCATCAGACGCAATGCTTAACTCTTCAGCTACCAGCCAAGTAATAGCAGTATCTGCTGTCTGCTACAGCAGCTACCAAAACCAAGAGCTGCTACCAATCATTCTAGGAAAGCAAAGGAAAACTTCTGACTCTCAGAAATGTAACGTTCATACCATAGGTTCTGCTTGTGCAGAAACAACATTTGTAGCATTTCAGAAAATAGATAGGTATTTTTAGCTTGATTTGCAGCAAGGTGAGAGACTCCAGATCTCAGGGAACCAATAAGGAGCTAAGGTTCATAACTGGTTTCTCCAGAGAGCTCTGCCTGGTGCTGATGGGGAGCTTCTGTCAGTATTTGCTAGTAAGCTGTGGAGTAGAAAGGTATGAAGACAAGGAAGAGAACACTGAGGATTGGCAAAAAGTATAAATAAATGGTAACTAGAGGCCTTAAGATGTAACTTCTAGGAACTAGAGGTAGCATGAGATACGTTAGCCTGCTCCTACGAAATATTGGATATTTTTAGCGTGACATTCTTTTCCAGATCGTCTCACAAGAAAATCAAGTATGCTTAGCTGTTTACAGGCAGAATGCCACAAAGGTGTTACTCTGTTAAGTTATTTATGTAGTAGCTATGATTAGTTGTTTATGCGAGTTTCTTTACTGAAATGAATCTGAGAGCTGTCATGTCAGAAGGCAGGTATTAGTACTGTTGACATCACTAATAAAGTGATATCTCCTGTTTGAAAGAAAAAAGAAAACAGTTATTATAGGGAGGCTGCCTGCAATAGCGTGGCAGATACCAGACTGAGATGCAGAAGAGCTGCATAGCAGCTGTTTCATTGGCTTGTCGGGTGACCATAACCCAGTCACTCTTACTGCTCCATCACGAGTTGCAGAGCTCATCTGTGGGCATCCAAATTGATTACTGCCCTGGGCAGCAAGTTACATCTCTGCCAGATGTTCCTGCCACCCGCAAAAGATGCAGTGGTGTCCTGTGCCTTTGCTAGAGCTGGTCACAAGCAGCCTGCTAATACAAACCACAGTCAGTCTCAGCAGTAAGAGCACACTTGGGAGTCTAAAATTTTCCAATTTGAACACCTGATAAGAAGCAGCTCAGTCCATAATTGTGGTGCGTTGTGATCCCACACTGCCATCTACTAGCCAGGTATTCATACACCCACGTGGAAGCTCATTGCTCTCTCACTGGGATCCAAGGATGGTTAAGGCTATTAGTCACTGAGCAAAACCACAATAAGGTCATTGCTTTAGCTAGAGTTATTAAAGGAGATACAATCCTGTTAATTAAAAAGCTTCTCATCTCTTTGTATTCAAGAGCACAAACAACGTACTCATGCTGTTAGAAATATGGCAGTCATTTTTAAGTACATTGGCTTTTTTATTTACATAATGCTTTTGGCATTTTTTTTGTTTTCCCTCTTTGTTTAGGTAACAAGGATTCCACTTCTTTCACAAGGGGAACTTTTACATACTATCCTACTGCACCCAGAGTAAGCACAGGTAAGTGCTGTGGCCTTTACCTGTCCTGGTAACCAACATGCTGTGCATTGCATCCTGACCAGTAAAGGAAAAAACTTCGGGATCTTGAAATAATTTATGTTATACTTAATACTTCTAACCGTAGCTGAGGTTATCAGTACCAGTATGTAAAACTAATTCCTGCCTCTAGCAGGACCTGTACATGCCATTAAATGTGTATTTGATGGATCAAGGACAACATCTTCTTGTATGTAGAAGAGCTTTTAAAAACACGAAGTTTTTGTAAGATCTCCTGTACACCTAAACCAGTCACTTTCTTAGATTAAACATCAAATTGCTGTGACTCTACCCAGCTCCTAAACCACACATGCATTTAGGACACCTGTCCTTTCCTTGCACTGGATTTTTAATACAAACCTCTAGCTCTAGGGTTCGTGCTGATCAGCCATCCTCAGGGCACAGGTCTCTACAGTTCAACTGTCTTAAACCCCTGAAATTCTGTCCTGTCCTTCAGGAGTTGTTAATATATGCTCCTTTCAAGTTGTGTTGCTTGGGACACTCTCAACTCTTTAATTAACCCTTTCAAGGCTTGTCCAGTTTATAAGTGGTTTGCACTTACAAAGAAAACTTGAAACAGCAGGTTTCTGTCTTCTTGACTATACGCCCCTTAGAGTCTTTAGATGATGACCCAAATGTGGCAAGCAAGCAAAGTGTAGAGGCTCGGGAAAGGAGATTTATAAGCACAGTAACTTTTACTGTTAATACTGACAAAGCATTTATACATGTTTTCATATCTTGTGCTAGATTCATTTTGTTACCAGATAAGAAAATAGCAAACATAAGAGATTTCTTTGGTTTTTAGCTAAAAATATGAACGTATTTCCTGGGTCCTTCACCTCAAAAAAAAAGGAAAGGATAGAGGAATCGTAATTTTGAGACATGATAAAATGCATTCCTTTTGTGCAACTTCTAGAAACTAATCATGCATACATGTAAGTATTTCTGACTAGCAGTTTCAGTTTAACAAATATTAACTGCATTTAGTCAGATTTTCATACGTGACCATAGATTTCCACACTTCACATTGCAATGGAGTGTGTAACAAGGATGTTTGTGCATTTAACCGTCATTTTGGGTGATGAAATACAGAGCTTGGTCTATAATTTTAAATATCTGTACTTCAATTTTAGACCCGGGTTGTGATATTCACCATTTAAACTAGAGTTAGAACATTTAATGGATGATTATCCAAACATAGTTCAGAAAACATTGTCAAGAGAATAGAAAACTGACGTCACCTACCATGACTGGAATAGTTACTTAGTTTCATGTTGTGTGGGAATCGGACAACTGTAAGCAAAAGATGCCAAATTAAGTGTTTAACTAATCACATACAGTAAGCCACAGATGCAAGCTCCCAGAGATGCACACAATTTAGCTGTGCAATCGGCGCATATACATGTTGACTTTTATTGCTGAGGATTCAGGGTTTTTTGGTAAGGTATCTCAAAAAACATTCTAGTCTTGCCTTAGAAAGAAAAGTACAGAACAGGAAAAAGTAAAAATTAAAAAAAAAAATGTCGTTGAAACAAACACTGAGCAAGTAGTGCACTGTGAAAATAGATGCAACTGAAAAACATACTCCTAGATAGCAGGGATGAAATACATTGTGAAACAGAGAGATGCCATTAAGACAGCATAGTATAACAAGGAGCATAGAAACCTTATGAGCAACTAGAAATGATTTTCTGTAGTGTCACAGAACTTTGAAGTCATAACTGTAAACCTGAACTTACATCTGTGAAAAGTAAAGCTGAGAGGCAGAAGTAAGGCTTTAAGATATAAACGAAAAGCACTTTCAAGTAGACTTCCTGAAGCTGTTAGCCAACAAAAAGCAAGGCTGCTACTACGTATTCCTAAAGCGCAGGGAACATTTACAGTCTAGTAACTACCAGCACGTAAGGCTTGGTTATGGCACTTTGTCATAGACTAGAATAGGATGGGCTTTCAATGAAGTACATTTATGTCACACTGCATAATGAAAATATGCTCACAGTTGCCAGTAAATGGCCATTTCTACATTAAATGCAATAAAACTATTTAATTACTTCCCTGATTAGCAGAACCTTCTTCCTCCTTACCTCTTTCTTATGTTACTCCTTGACATTTTGAACCACATGCAGTTGTTTATAAAATTGTATTAAATTCCCTTGTACAGAAGATTCAGTCAAGTACAACATAAGTAACAGTTCTGGAATCCAAATTGGATCCTACAATCACATGAAGATTGAAGAGCACAATCAACACATCGACACTTCTCCTGTTGCTACAGAAGCGACTTATAGGCATTATGAAACAATGGGTATATTTGGTAAGAGAAGTATCTCCCTAGTTTTGATGTATTCTCCCCATATATTTATCTGGTACAGCTTTCTCCCTCTGATACTTCAGAAATAATTGTTTGGGTCCTTTTCTACTACATACTTAAGAGTCTATAAAATAAGTAAGGGTTTGTGCTAATACTGTTCTGCAATACCATGTACCTTATTTGTCCTGTAGTTTCATGACCTCTTAAGAGACACCAGATGCAAGTATAGATGTATATGCATCAAGAACAAGAGGAATAACAGCACTCAAATTGGTAGAAGCAAGGTTAGGATTGGTGGTCCTCACCTGAGTTAGATTTTAAATCATAGAATATCCTGAGTTGGAAGGGACCCAAGAAGATCAAGTCCAGGACCTGACACCACACCGGGAAACCTGAAAGCTAAACCGTATATCTAAGAGCATTGTCCAAACACGCCTTGAACACTGACAGGCTTGGGGCCACGACCACTTCATTTTGGTAGAAATTGGAAGATTTTGACATTTATTTTCATTGGTCAATACTGAATTAAACTATCCCTGCGTATTCCTAAGTAAACAAATTAATGGTGTCCCAGAATATAAAACATATCATACGGACATCAGTCAGCTGTATAAGAACTCTAGGAAGGAGCTTTGCAATTTTGCAAGTTTAAGTGACAAACTGTGATAGCCTCAGATCAAAAAGCAAGTCCAGCAACTGACCTCTGAATACATGTGTTCTGACTGGGAGTTTCTTTCCTGGCATCGTTGGGTAATACTGCCTCCACAAAACCCACTTCTGATGATTGTATAACTAAAATTCTGTCGCCAGATATTACCAATAATTAGGTGGGCAAGGACAGGTGAGATAGTGAAAGGAGCGGCAGAAATGTTGAACGATGCCATTTTCTTACACTCTCTTTCTTTTTGCAGACAATACTACTGTCCTAACTGAGAAACATCTGAATCTAGTGAGAGAAAAGTTGGCTAAACAGTGGAAGCACTGTGCTCGTAAACTGGGCTTCTGTGATCCGGAGATTGATGAAATTGATCATGACTATGAACGAGATGGACTAAAAGAAAAAGTTTACCAAATGCTGCTTAAGTGGGTAATGAGGGAAGGCTCCAAAGGCGCTACAGTTGGAAAACTTGCCAAAGCCCTCTTTGGCTGCCGGAGACTTGATCTCCTTACTAGTTTGATGCAAATCAATGAGGAATAAGTTGACTGAGAGCGGGGAGGAAATGAGGGTATTTTTTCCTGAAGACCTTCCAATAACAAGTAATAATTCTGAACAGACTTTCTGGAGCTCTCCTTTTTGCACAGACTTTTTGGAACACATTTTTTCTGCCAAGCAGTTTTTAGTGAATACCTCCAGTAAATCAAAAACTTTATGTCAAGATAATTGGTCTTCCAGAAGATAAAAGAAAATAAGCATCTTCCTTCTGAAGAAAATGATTGTCCGAAGATAATAACAACCAAATGCAATAGTAATATCAATTCAAGAAGAACATGTCATACAAAATTTCTAGGTTCTATCTTGAAACACATTGGTATGCTTGTTCAGTTCTGAACAAAAGTGTGTCATTTCAGCAAAGCTAACATATCAACAATAACATGTGAAAGACTCACTCGTTGAAAAACTTGGACAGAAAACAAAATCAGCTCTTAAATTTTGCCAGAAGTGCCAATACTTACAAGAGTACTATCCCAGATTTTTCTAAGTCAATGTGATATTATTTTTAAAATCTTTTTATAATGTTTATTAAATACAGATTGTCTGGAATTATGCAGAAGAGCAGTGTGAATAAAAGCAAAAGTGATTTTTGGCTTTAAAAGTATATAATTGATAAAGTACTCTTCTTTCGCAGGTTAATATTGCAGTAGATTTTTACATTACTTGGTAGAAAATATTTTGCGTGATAAGTTTCTCATCTGCTTTATAAAATAGTAAAAAAAGAAATTCAATCATTATGCAATCCAAAGTAAAAACTTGGGAATATGAGAGCTTTGGGAAGGGGAAAGTGCCTTATTACCTCATGACAGAAGACCCACTCTCCTACTCTGGGGGCTCAGAGTGTTACTAGTTTCTGAATCTCTTAGGCTGCATTTATACTAGTAAATTAATCTATTGTTAACGTATGCTAAACCCCATACTTTCCTTTTCATTGAGGCTAGCTTGAGGTGTATCAGTATATGCCACAGAAATACTTACATTTTTAATTCCTCAGAATGTATTGCATTGCCTTACTGTTTTGACTTAGCAACATGCTAAATTATCTATAAACTCTTGAGTATAATAGACAGATAAAAGATATTATTCTTTAGTATAATGAGCACACACTTTCCAGAAATAATAATTTACTCTTCTTGAAGCAGATAGAGAAATATATGGGGCGGGGGGGAGTCTTCTCCTCTGTGTCAGTCCACAGAGAGTTACAACCACCAGCTATTAGGTTACTTCATGAAAGAGATTCCCGAACAGATCTGCAAAGTCCATTTATGTTCCAGTAAGGTTGGTTTCACTGCATTGCTACATCAATTCCCTATCCCACATTTGCTTTTAGGTCTCACATACCTACAGTCTTTACACAACATGCTATTTTTCTTTCATAAGATCCATGTCTTACTTGGTACACAGAATGAATTGTGATCATTTAATGGGCATACACTAAATGCTTCATTTTCTCTTTATTAAATAAAACCAGCCTGGACCTTATGTTCTGAAACAATAACAAAGATACAGAGCACAAACATGAATCATCTCAGAACAAGACCTAGGCATAGGGCAGTCCTAGATCTTTAAAGTGGGATGTGGGAGATGGTCATTTTAGCTTTGATGCTGTCAAGTCCAATTCTAGACTAGTGCTCATAGTTCAGGTGACATTGCAGGTAGTATAGAAAACAACCACAAAAGTGAAAGCTAGAGACAATCTTTTTCAGAACAACACTTACAGAACTCAGTCACAGAGAGGAAGATTCAGCTTCCTGGGCAGAAAATATGAAGTACTACAAGCTCGTAAGCATATTGTGGAAAACCGCATAATAAGACCCAATGCCTGGAAGCTGCAGCTGGGCATGCCAAAATTAGAATACATATTTAATATTAAGTATGATTAACTGCTGGAATAAGCTACCTAGGGAGTCTGTGGCTCCTCTTGATATCTTTTAATTAAGACTGGTCTTGTTTCTTAACATGGATGTAGTCAAACACAAAGCTATAGGTCTCAATACAAGGTTAACTAGGTGAAATGTAAAAGATAATGGCATACAAGAGGTCCAAAGAAGAGAGTTAGTACTGTCCCCTGGCCTAAAACTTTACAGAAATGTTAAGTATGGCAGAGAGAGACTAGCTAATATTAACTTACTGGGTTGCTCATTTTATCTACCACCCCTACCCCACACCCAAAAAAAAAAAAAAAAAATCAAGGATGGAGTTGATTTTTGAAAAGCAACCTATCATGACAGATCAGAAATGCAGGAAAATAATGGGGGCAAGGAAGAAAGACATACATATTATGGCACAGATCAGATACCCTTCATGGCAAAAGAAGAGAAAGGACAGAACAGTAATTTTACAAACTGGCAAGCTATCAGCCTCAAGGGCAGAAGTGGCAGTAATATAGCAGGTGAACTCACCCACATATGCATGAGGGCATGATGTTTTCCCATTTTAAGTTAGTAAGAGCTTTGAGACTTTAGATCATGGTTTTATTGCTAGTTGAGTTCTGCTCACAGAATGCACTAGTTTAAGACATTAAAGAGTTCCCTACCTAGAATTCTTATGTTCCTTGGAATCACTTGCTTTTGGTTTCTCCTTTACTCTAGGCAACAAGTCTAGGAGCTTTTTCTGCAAAGCTAGAACACTGTTTAACAGCAAATGATCAAATACCGTTCAAGTACAGCCTCCACCCCATAGCTACAGTGATCATTACGCAGCAGCAAATCTGTGCTGAAATTCTTAAATGCAGAGAGGATTAGAGTCCATGTAATTCAGAGCAATTTATTTGGTTATCATGTCCCCACTAACAATGTACAAGCAGCTAAGAATTTTGTGGAATTTTTACTGCTTCCAAAATAGTTGCTAAATAATACCAATTGATAATACTGAATGAAAAACTCAGAGAGGACACTGTTGCAAGTATTTGATACGTGAACTTTGAACTGAACTGGCAACATACAGCTCCTCTTCCTCAGAGGCCAGTTTCCAAGGAGAAGCAATAATCAAGAACTTGGCCTCTGACCAGTCAAACAGCTTTAAATAAACTACGTCACTCTTCTGATAGGTTTTTCATCATTATACTACAACAAATGAAAACCTTCTTTCAGGCTTGGAGGCACATGGAAAATAGAATCTCTGAGTCTCTGAAACATGCCCAGCCTTGTATATGGCCAGAAGGAGCTACAAGGAAACAAAGTAGGAAGGATCATCCAGTACAAGCAGGGCCACATCAGAGCTAACTAGCACTTGGGAGGGCTTTCTGCCCTGGATTCTAGTGCCCTCTAGGCATTTTTTCCACCCCTTCCTCATCCCAGGCTCTACAGAGGACAAAAAAGCACTCCTTGCAGCATGCCAGGTTTCCCTCCTAGCATACTAATGAACATCAGGAGTCAGCCAACTGATGCTCATTTTTTCCTCACCACAAAACAGCAGCTAGGGAAAATGCAGCTCTCGCATTCTATCCTTAAAACAGACCCTGGGGAGAAGGGAAAGGGGAAGTTAGGATCAGAACAGGGTCTAGGGTGCAGAGTCTAGAAGCTATCTTTGTGCTGGAGGAAGCATTGCCTGTGAGTGAAATGAAGGAGACCAGACTCTGACTTACGCTGGGTTTCCCTCTCCTCTCCCACTCCTCCTCTATGACTTTAAGTAAGTCACTTCCTTTCTCTTTACCACAGTTTCCTCATCTCTTTGGTGCAGACACTAACTTCTGCCAGAGCTAAGATGTAATCAGATAATAAGCATTAAAGCTTATAGAGCTCAGAGAGACGCTTGATGAGAGCTGTTTGAGACAAAAATCCACGCTAATCACCTTAACAAACCAGTAATACTGCTTGGATTTTGAACGATGGGTTGCAATTCCTGTGCGCCCCACACACATCTCAAGTCGACAGAACTAAACACAGCACCAGAAGGGACATCTGGGTCACTGAGTTCACTACAACAGATTCACACAACCCCTTCCTAAACATACCAAGAACGACCTTCTGAATGTTTCTCTTGCCCTCTCCAAGGGAGAAGCTGTTTCTGCTTTTGTACCAGAGTGTTTGGAGCCATTTCAGGTCTCTGAATCTAAAACGCCCTGAATCTGAACAAAAATTATACCAAGACTCTGCTTAGATTTACAGGATGCGGATTACATTCAACTTCAAAATTATGAGACCGCCTCACATTGACACATCTGCACTTGGGCACTTTGGATTTATAATGCAGTTATTCATGAAAATATGAAAGGTTTGCAGACACTACCTAAGCTGACAGACAACTATCCTTTGCTAGCATAAGAAAAATACAGGCAAACATAAAGACAACAATTCTTAAATGCATATCTGTGTCTTAGTTTCTTCATCAGTCTGAAATGTTCTTTAAGCCAAGGTATCTGGGATCTTTTTCTACTCGCTGTTCTGCTTATGACAAAGCAGCCTTTTCTTTGTGATGTAAGTCCAGTTGTTCTCAACTTGGCTGATATTCTAGCTAAATAGGCCTCCTGCTACAAAAACACATACTGCTACTCTCCACACTTCACAGCTTCAAAAGTCATTCCATGTCCACTCAGTGTTTCTTGTTTGGAAGGTCAATACCAAATCATAGAAACATCAGCATTTTCACATTTTTGTTCTGAATTTGGCAATTCACCACTACCAAAATCTTACCTCTTTGTTGAGCTGGAGCAATACGGTTTTGTCCTAGGGTGAAAACGCTGTCTGCTCTGACACTCAACATCCAAGAGGCACAAGAGCCCAAGTACCAAAACAGGCATGAAAATAGCATGACATTTCACTTCATAGAGGTAGCTAAAATAAAAGAGGCAAAAATAATCAGTCAATGTGTACACAGACTCAGAAAACAAGTCTGCAGCCAGAAGCAAAGTCTACAACAGTATCTGGATCAGCAGAGACCTCAACCAGACGGAGATATAGCTGTTAACACAGCCAGAGCTAGGACAGGGACCAATGCCCTGTGCTGCATTGCAGTGAGGCTGCTGGGCCCATGAGCAGTGGGTGTGGGAGGAGACCCCAGCTGAGGCTGATCATGGCCATTAAAGCCTATTTAGTGCCCTGACATCCTGACAAATTAGTTCCTCCTTGAAAGCTCCAGGGTTAAAGGCCCACTAATGATTCTGGTGTCTTGTATAGGATCACTGCTCCTGATGTGAGAATTCCATGTGTGGGTGAAATTAATGCCTCTGGAGACCTGGAATTAGTCTTTCTGCCTGATGTTCCAGCATGTCTCAAGGTACTCACTATGTCAATAACTGACTAGCTCTTTTCTAGATTTTCTACAAACTGAGGAAGTACAAAAATTGTAGATATATATTTTTTATCCAGCCAGGAGTCAGAAGAATACCCTGGCTTTGCAATTTAATAGGCATATTGAAACATCTCCCTGTTCTGCAGTTCTGTACCTCACAAGAAGTTTAGGAAAATACT
Organism: Gavia stellata; assembly: GCF_030936135.1. Classification (NCBI taxonomy): domain Eukaryota; kingdom Metazoa; phylum Chordata; class Aves; order Gaviiformes; family Gaviidae; genus Gavia; species Gavia stellata. Next base: position 93,153,690 of record NC_082596.1, read on the forward strand.
TACGGGCTGGGAAGTGGCATTTGAATCACCCTTTTCACTGCTGTTCAGTTCCATAAGGACCAAATCCATGCAGCACTGACAGTGCAGCCTGGCTGCAGGGACTGTGAGGGTTGATCACATGTGACAAAGTCCCACTGTGCAGCAGTGATGCCCTCCAGAGCCTTGGGTGGATCTCAGAGAGGAATCCTGCCAGCAGCAGCAGCCAGAAGCTGCCATTAAATGCAAGTTTCTGTCTGTAGAGATGCCCATACTGGAGAGATGGGGCAACACCAAGGGGGGCAAAAAAATGACAGGGTAGTTAAGAGGGAAAGGGGAATCTGTGTTCAGGAACACATCACCAGCAGAGCAGTGCTACCTCTTTTAAACATATTTTTTTTTCTTTTCTTTTCCATGCAATGGCCAGAAAAAGTTGCCAGAACCTGAACCATCAGCAGTAACCAGGCAAATAAAAATATTTTATGGGAGCGGACAGGAGAACTAGTGCCCCAGTTGTTCTCAACTCTTTCCACAGGCTATGTAAGAGTAAGCCTGTGTCTGGCTTGCTCAAAACATTTTCTCTCCTTTCAGCTATTAATTTATGAGGAGAACATTTTTGAGGAAATGGTTGAGCTGAAATACTTAATTCTCCCAGCTGCCCATCATCATTTATCTACTTTACCAGCAAGACTGGATGTTCTGGTGAACTGAGTAGGGTGAACACAGTTTGAACCTGTGAGTTTACACTGTCTTTGCCCCCAGATCATCCGCCACCTGCATCCAGCCGTGGCAGGGTCCTGCTTCCACAGCTGCATCTGAGGCCGTTGCCCTGTGGGCCCAGACAGCAGCTCTCTCCTGTCACCCCTCATGGAGCCAGTCATTTTCCACACACACAAAGAAAAGGGGTTTTTGCCACTGCCATTTCTGCCCTGACTGTTATGTTGGTTTTCTCTCCCCAGGCCAAAGAAGGCAGGATACTGCCTGTGAGAGGGGTTGCACAGTCGAAGCACTTGGGAGAGGAACAGCTGCTTTACAGGCCTCATATGCTGCTGAGCTGTGACTGAAGGCCTGGAGATGACACATGGTGCAGCACCTCAAGTGTGACAGCCTTTTCTGCAAAGAGACACCTCAGATTTTGTCACACTGACGGTGGGCTTAACCCATCCGGAACCATCCTCTCCTTCAGCCATAGTAGGTAGAGGATATATAGGAAGTTCAGACTGAAAGGCATTTCAACAGAAGTGAAATTGGATGCAAGTTTGAGGCCTTTCTCTCTGAAGCTCATAGTGAAACATGAAATAAGCGCTCCTTTTGATTTGTGGTAATTGCAGAATTCGGAAAAAAAAAATCAGTTTGTGTGGCAGAAGACCAAGCTACCTCTATTTCTCTAAATGCAGAATAGTCAGGGGTCATCTCCAGTCATTTTCCGTCAGAAAGAAATGTAGACAGTGACATTCATAACAAAGACGAGCCTCTGAAAGTGGTCTAAGAGCCAAGGAAACTGTAGGGGCTTGTAGATGTCATTGGGCAAGTGAAGGCAGCTTGTCCTGACGATGGATTGCTTGTAATTACCCATACTAAAGACCTTAATCTTAAATGGTTTGATCTGCTCAGGGGATAAAATGAACCAGTATGCTCACACAGTTGAGTTAATCTCTTTATGCACTGAGATTTCTAATGACTGTCATTCACCTTTAAGACTTGTTAGTCCCATGCAAAAAACTGGCAACGGAGTGGGAAGGCTGACTACTATTCACTCTTTGGGCAATCACTGAGCTCCCGCTGGGCTGGAGTGAACATGTAACACTGACCCCTCTTGAGAAAATCCCTCTCATCCAGGTATAAGTCAGGAGACGTTGTTTCCTGGGTCTGTTTCAAGCCTGGTATCAGCTCTACAGCTTTCTGCTGTTTTCCTCACTACCTTCACAGCCTTCTACACCATCTCCCTGGGCAGGCCGTGATTCAGGTTGGTCATTCTCCTCCACACTTGGAAAGCAGATGCTGGGGAAAGCAGTCAATCTCCTTGGTGCTTTATGAGGAACCTGAGAGGAGGTCCAGAAGAAATTAAGTCCAAGTGCTGTGGTGAACAAAGGCAGTCAGGCTGCTCCACAGGTGGCTGGCCCTGAGTAGGCACTTGCCAGGCCAAAGCCCTTGGCCAGGGGATGAATGCTCTCCCCACAAGCAGGCCCTACGAAAAAATGTTGGTGAGGCAGAGTTAATAATTCCTGCCGAGGGCCCGGGATCAGCTTGCTGAAGGCATTGCCTCAGGGGAGCTGCAGTCCCCAGAGATGCCCTCACTAACCCAACTGCCCCGGCTGCACAGGGAGCTTTTCTCCAGACAGACCTTGAGTCACAGATGACCACCATGTCTTATGTTTTCTCACAGTCCGTGGAGCTTCTCGTGTCATGGGCAGAGCTGGAGGTGCAGCTCACGACCTGACCCCTTGGATTTCCCAGGCCAGGCATCTTCACTCCCTGCAAACACCTCAGGCAGGGGATGGAGGTGCTCACAGTGCCCTGCTCCCGGAGACAGCTGGCGGTGCAGCTGACCACCTGGGCGGTGGTCTCCTCTCCGGAGGCGGCAGGAAAGGGCAGGGCCTTGAGCCCCCACCTCCTGCCCTCAAGAGGGGCAGCGCTTCCCCTTCTGGGGGTCGCAGGTGGGATCAGGGGTGACACTGCGTGTGGGGAAAGTGACTCGGGAGGAGAGACCGACGACACCGACCTCCCGCCCCACAGCTCCCTCACCCAGCGCGGGACCAGCCCGCCCTCACGCGCGGCTCCCGCCGCGGGGTGACCGTTTACACCCGCCGGGGGGCGGGGCGCCAAAGCTAAGACGCCAAACCCTCCCCTCAGCAACGGCCACTGGCACGCCGCCCTGCCCTGAGTGACACCGGCGTCCGCCAATCAGAGCGCGGGCAGCAGCCGGGCGGTACCGCCTCTCGCCCTCCCTCACGCCCCAGAGATGGTGCGGGGGCCCCTGAGCGCGAAGGGTCCCCGGGGTCCCTCCTGCCTCCCGGGGAACGGGCTCCAGCGCCCGGAGGGTGGCCAATGCGCCCAGTGCCCCGCTGGCTGCCCTCAATCCCTCGGCACTCCCTCAGCGGGGCGACCGTAGTGCCCAGCGCAGTCCGTTGATGGTCACCTCCGTGCCCGCTGAGGCCGCGGCCTCCGCGCACCGCCACGGCCCGGAGCTGACAGGGCAGGGCGGCAGCCCGCCCCGCCGGGGAGGGGAGGGGAGGAGAGAGGAAGGAAGGCGGGGCGGCTGTCCCGCCTCCCCTCCTCTCTCCTCCCCTCCCCGGCGGGGCGGCTTCGGTGGGCAAAATGGCTCGGTGGAGCGCGGGCCGGGCCCTGCGGGCGCTGCTGCTGCAGCTGCCCGCCCGGGCCGCGCCGCTCACGCCCCGGGGACCGGCCGCCTCCTACGGGTAAAAACCACACCCGCTTCCTTGCCCCCTTCCCCTCGTCCCTCCCTTCCGCCCGGGGCTTGCGGAAGGTTACATTCGACAGGCCCGTGTGGGTGTCACCGGCGGGGCGGGGGGAGTGAACAAGGTGTTTTAGCAGAGTGGGTGTACACTAGATTTGGGGGGGGACAAGGTGGGGTCTCTGGTAGTAGAGGTGCGTGCTTCTGCGGTTACGCGGGGAGGTTCGTCTCGCTGGGGAGGGAAGAGCTCTTTCCTTAGCTGCTTTCCCTGTGCTGCAAGGAGCTGCGGAAGCAAGGCTCCACAGCCGCTTCTCGTCAGCGTCTGCCACCCTCCCCGCTGCGAGTCCATTTTCCCCCTGCAAGGCAGGAGTGCTGCAGACCGCCCTGCTTCTCTGCCACCTGCTCATAAGGTGTTTCCTGGAGGTCGCCTAGGTTGCAAAGAGAATACATATATGTTATATATATAAAATACTGCTTATTCTGCAAATCCTACTAAGGAAAACAGACATAATACCATTATTTTTTTTCCTCCGCACAAAGACTAGGTTGTATTGTAGCACAGCTGGAGCGGAAAGATAGTTCCTAGATTAAGCTCACCGCTACAGAGTATGAGGTGAAGTGTGGCCTCCAGCAAGGCACAGTACAAGACCTGCCTACTCTGCATCTGTACTGTCTTGGTAAACATAGGCAGTGTGTATCCAATGCTTCTCAAAGAGCTATAAACCTTAACATTATTAATTCAGTTACAAAATAGCGGAGGGTTTTTTTGTTTTGTTTTAACATAGTTTCTGATTATGCCAACCAATGGAAAATGCAGTCTTTATAAAAACTTGACAGAAGTGAAGTCATCATGCTGACAAGCATACTGAAGTGATTTCAGACTCACAGAAACTTGGTGTGGTGAAGACCAAATCTGTCTTAGGTATAGCCAGTTCCAGTACAGTTTCTCATGACATTAAAAAACCCAACTAATTTATTCTTAGTCCAGAAAGCACTGAAAATACTCTCTTGTGAAACTACTGGATTTCATTGGACTTTACACTGAGGCACAATGCAAGAATAGAGAAGCATCACAAACTCAGCAAAATTCTGGAGCCCCTGATGTTAATAATTAACCCTAAAAAAAATGTAGAACTGTGTAAAAAAAATCTAGCATCTGAATCAGGAAAGCAGAGTATACATCCCTTGTCTATTAAAACTACATGTTGGTAGCTTTTTTTTTTAAAAAGGTAACAAGATGGTGATTATTTCTGTTTTGTTAGGAACTGGAAATGTTTTTGGCAATTATTAATCAGAAGCAAAAAAAAAAATCACATATTTCTATAGAATTTAATGAAAGCAAGGTGCTTATTGCTGTGGTGAGAACTATGATAAGATAACCTATTGAAATGAATGACAAACCGAAAGATGGTATATCAAGAAAAAAATTTAAAAAATTTTCTTTTATAAATAGAAAAAAGCAAAAGTCAGGTACTCAAAACGGGAATAAGAAGGCCATCCGAATGCTACATTCAGAATTCAAGTTGTGGAGTATATAGCCACATCAGGCGTGTTATACGGACTTAAAGGAGGTTTAACATTACAGTCAAACTAATCACTTGAATCACATTTGCGTAACAATTCAGCAAAACTCACTGAAGATACAATGACACAATGAGTTTCTCTGAGGTTTATTCTTGCCAGAGATCTGCGTTTGCACTCCAGTTCTCAAACTGGATCTGCACAGATAGAAAGAGCTGATCCTATTCTGCACAGTCACAGCTTATATTTAGGCATATGGCATGATTGGTTACGTAGACCAAGATTTTATGCAAAATCCAAATGGCTTTGTGTTGAACAGGTTCTGTAGTTTAACTGCCACATATATTGGGAACCTGAGTTCGCAAGTTCATTTTCATTTTCCTTCTGAGAAGGGTTTAAGTTTGTGGCATTTTTTACCTTTAATCCCCTATTTTAAACTCTATACGGGTAGGACTATGATTATGTGCTGTAAGTAGTTCAGAATTTATACGTTAAAATTGAATTTTTAATAAGTTGCACAGTGCATATAATGGAAGAGATCATTGTTACATATAAGACTGGAAAACAGCATTTCTGTATCGGTGTGAAATTCACATTGATTGAAATTCATAGGGCAGTAATATTTAATCTAAGTAAACCAAGAAGAGCAGGGAATGAGGCTTAACCATTAGGCAACCAAATGGCAACATTTTTATCATATTACTACCCTTAAATAAAATTATTTAGGTTGTTGAAAAGATGTCTTACAACCATTAGGGCACATATTTACTTGGGAGAACAGCTGCGGTGGTTTATACTGTCAAGAAGATACCGTCAATCTATGCTATTTCTGCTTTCTTGCTAGGTGTTTGTATCTAGACACGGTATCTCAGGTTACCTGTTTGCATTTACACATATGTCTTGCTTTGTACTGAAGGTTAATGTAGGGGTTTAAGAGTCGGGGTTGAGAGGTGGCCTATGCAGTCGGATTCTGTGATACTTCTTTAGTGGGGGGGGTTTCTTGGTCATGTGGTATTTTCCAATTAAGCATTATCTCATGCTGAGATTACACTGACAGATAAATTATTATCACATTCTTCTTCTCCACCCTCATCTCAGTGCAAGGTGGTTTTCATTGTAGACCCTCTGGTTCATGAGGAAACGTAACAATAGATTGTGGTTTCTTTGGCAGATGGAGAGGCTCAATTTAGTAATTACAAGGTGAACACCAGCCTTTTCAAAAGTTATGCTGTGACAGAATGAGGTTTCTCCTCTCTAATATAATTTCTTCCAATACGTTTCTGCAGCCATGTAAAGCTGCTTTTATAGTCCCCTTGTTGCACAGTCAAGACTGTTTTTTTCTCCCTTTTAACTGAAGTCGTTTAACTACATTTGTGAAACCTAAGTACAAACGTTACATAGTGGTCACAACTGAATACTTCTCCACTCCTTACAAGGTTTTATTTAGTCTTCTCTGCACCCATGAAAGGCAAGTGACCCATTTAAATCTCACTGTATTGTCATTAGTATCTAGAAAAAGTAATTATTCTGTATTCCTTGAACAACCATGTAGTAATGAGAATTAACTGTCTGAATGTTTCCCTTTTCTCTCCCCTTCCCCCATCCCTAGTACTTCAATAATATCTGCCAAAATCCAAGTGAATGGAGTCCACCTGCATTATCAGCAGACAGGAGAAGGAAGCCATGCAGTTCTTCTACTTCCCGGAATGCTAGGTCTGGAGATTTTATCTTACCTTTGTAGAGCAACCACCTCTTTCACCATCCGATCTCAAGCTAGAATGCACGAAACTATTTTGTAATATGTTCAACACCTGATTATGGAGCATTGTCATTAAAAAAATTGCTACACATACAACAGATAGGAAAAGGCAGAGTTATTGCAATCACTTAACAGTTTTTAAAGATTTTGTTTATCTCACCAGGCACCTTTTATACAATGACTTGACTTGTGTAATAGTCACTCACGGTTTTGGATTTAACTGTGCAAAGGGGGTGTCCAGCACAGGTGGCAAATAGCTACACGAGGTGCAAAATAACACGGGGGAAAAAAATCAGGTCAGCTATATTTGTTACACAGACTGAATTATGCATTCCTTTTTAGAAACTAGGTGCATTCCAATTGAATTAATAGTCATAATGCAGCACTTGCAGTTTATTATCATAGTGAAAAAGGCACAGTTGAGACTTGCTTTTTGCTTAAAAAATGCATTTTCATGTTTTGGTTATTCAGGGTAACATCATTAAGATTCTCAATGGTTTTTTGAGACGGACAACAGGTTCTGCTAGCTAAGTGGTATCTGTCCATTGAGACCACTGCTTTTGATAACAACCTTTTAAAATTAACAGAGGCTATTTTTCCTGGGTTCTTGCAGTTCTAAAGAACCAGTCAGACTTACTAGCAGTTCATGGCAGGCTGTTAGCAAGACCATTACTGTGCTCAGAGTTGGGCTCGTGCTTAACTGAATTGCTGGATCAAGATGATAGAATGTCAAGAACTGAAGAGCAGGAATCATTTCCTCTTCTTGGCAGCAACATTTTCGAGTCTTTGTGAAGTGGTTCTTTCTTTCAAAGAATTCTCAAGGGGAGGGTGGAAAAATGCTAGGGGTGCTTTAGTATGTCATATGTTTTACTCTATTCATTTTAAACAGCTTTTTAAACTAGTAATCTTGGTGCCAATGCTAACTTTCTACATAGAAATAATGTATTTCTTCAGTTGTGGGTAATATTATTATTATTGCTATTGTACATTGCTATTGTTCAGTTAGCATTATTACAAACAGTAATAGGCTTAGTATCTTTACCAATATTAAGTTTATGGTTTAAGATTTTTGGGCAACATGTCAGGGTGAGTTTTACATTCTGACTGTCACATACTTCTTCCCTTTGTACTGATGCTGTTTTCAATATTATTGTACACTACTTAAGAGTATTAACAGACTAATAAGTGTGTTGTGGCAACCAGATAAGTGTTTTTAGCTCAATAGAATTAATTAGTCTCTAGACTATTTGTAAACTACATTAAAACAGAAGTGATGTTTCTCCTTCTAATTAGAAAAGTACTGAGAAAACACAGCATTCAGATACGCTTTCAGCCTTGTGGATTTTTTTTTAAGTTACAAAAAATATAGTATAACAAGCATATGCATGATAGTGCAGAGATTCATACAAAGCCTATGTAAGAATACATGATTAATATTAATCAGGTTGCGTTGGTATTTTTCAAACAACCTGTTATTTTTCTTCTAACTCTAGCTATTAATTGGTGTTGCACAAGAGAAGAGATCATGTCAGGCTGTAGTCAGCTCATCATGGCATGCTATATACAGCCTCTTTTATCATTTAGACCAGTTGATGGTATAGGAGGAGGTATGTGAGTACATATTTCTCCAAGTAAACAGAAAGAAATTTTAAATGCCCTTAAATGGCCTTTTTAATGTAATGATGGATAGCCAATTTGATATTTGATTTACATAATTTGAAAATATTAGATCTGAACCGGTGTTAATCAAGTAGCATGTGATACTGTTACCATATGCAAATAAGAAGTAAACTGCAGTCTTACCTTCATGCTAGTGTTCATTGATAGCTTAGTGCAATAGACTAGAGTAATTAGTTTTTTAATCCTTTGAAGATCTGAGCCATCAAGAAAAGAAACTGTTCTGCATCAGAAAAATGGCTGTATTTGACTTATTTTGGTAACATAGATATTAGAAAAGTCAAAAGTTACAGTTCCGTGCTCCTGTGTCACCACAGTCTTCTCAGGCAATGAAGTATTTAAAGCTCAGCTTTAAGCACCAATTTTCTCACAGAAGTGTTTTATCCAATAAGAACAACTGTCTCACACAGCGCTTTTCACCTGCAAATTTGTAGCTAGAGTCAGTATATTCCTCCCCTTTCAGTTTCACCTGTGCTGTCCAGATAAACAGCAATGACCATGCTACTGCTTTAAATCTGTTAAAGATAAATCCCTACCCAGGTAACTCAGTTTAAGATTCTGTGTTAAAGCATCTGTGTAGAGCACAGTTTTTGATAAGCTGACATACCTACCAGAAATTGTTTGCTCTGAGCATACTGCAGGTCGTTCTAAAGATTTTTATTGCGCTACTTCCTGTTTGAGAGTTGCAATGGTCAGTTACAATTAGAGGTAAAGTGTACCTCAGTTGATGGATAATCTCTTTTTTAGAATTAAGATACAAGTTTCCCCAAGTTTCCATTTAGAGTATGCATACTATGTATGTATTATGGTGGTTTCTATAATTAAAAAATGATGATGTTTCAGGGAGTGGTCAAACTGATTTTGGACCACAGCTTAAGTCTATGAATAAGCAACTTTTCACAATTGTTGCTTGGGATCCTCGGGGATATGGACAGTCCATTCCTCCATCTCGAGACTTTCCTCCAGATTTCTTTGAGAGGGATGCGAAAGATGCTGTGGATCTTATGCAGGTAAATCTATTCTGAGATTTTGTTGGGTTTTGTATATATGTTTAAAAGTTGTTTTCCTTAAATTTTGAAAAGGAGGAAGAGTACTGTTAAGCAGGATGTTTCCAGCAGACAGCAAGTTATACAAAAAAGCATACAAAGGAAGGCTTAAAACTGGGCAGATGCACACCATTCTGGAAAATATTTTCTTCTTCCATCTCTTCTGCAACATACACAGAGGTTCAGCAGTGGGAATTAATTATAAAGCAATGTGTTTTTACTCCAAGACCCTGCCCTAAGAGGTTTGCAGCCAAGAACCCTGTAAGTTTAGGTAAAGTGTATATAAAAACCAAAGTCTATGCTAAGTGATTTAGCTGAAGGGATTACAGTAGTGAAAAGCTCTTAGAAATTTTTTCTAGCTAATAGAATCTTGGCATTTTGCCTTGAGCAGCCCATTTCAAGAAACATTTAATTCTAAAAATTAACTTGATGCTTTGCATGTTACAGCATGTTACTGAAATATTTTTTGTGGGAATCGAACGGTTCCTGTGATCACACCAGATCTTAATAACTAATACAGCTACTGTGATTGTAAAGAATATGACCTAACCCTGTTATTACTTCTCCATCTTGCAGAATTTTTTATTTCAAATCTGTGTCTCTGTGTTCCTCTTTTGTTCCATCCTATAAGTGCTAACACTATTTTCTGGTTTACTTTTAACTAATATTTTGGCTTTGTTATGTTAAGCTATACAGTCTCTTTGGCCATGTTAAGAAAGTTGGCAGAGCATTAAAATTCCAAAAATATGAGACAAGATTCAGACAGTCAATCCAACTGTATTTCTGTAATAAGCAGTAACCTTGCAGAAACCCATCTAAAACTGGAAATGCAGCCTTCCTGGAGCATTCTGCATGGCGAAACAAAATAAGCCTGACAGCAGAATCAGGATTAAGACACAGTTTTGCCCTCTAACCATAAAAGCAATCTCTCTGCACTGTAAATCACTGATTTCTTTTGCTACGCTAACAAAGAAAGTAAAGATGCTACCATGGATAGGTGACAAACTTTCAGTCTAAGTGGTTGTAACCCCCTTTCTGCCTCTGTCCAAATACTAATAAATGCAAAATGGAAAACAGAGCTGCCCCAAAAAGAATGTAAACATGTAGTGTCCAGTCAAACAGGACAGCAGCCTACCAATCTCTAAAGCTGCCAAAACAAATGAGATGTAGCATCCTGTTTTTTTAAAGATGTTTAACGATGTAAGCATATAATAACTAATTATTAAAATCTTCCCAAGCATGGTAACTTGCATAACATATAAAGGTTAGCACAATCCCCAAGAATCATCCCAACTAGGATTTCCAGTATAAAACAAAGTCATAACTCCTGCAGAGGACTTTATATTGTATATGGTTTGCCTACACTCAGCTGGAAAACCCATCCGTATAGGTGAGCCTTCAGAATCTTTATTCTAGGCTCCTTCAGATTCTAGTGTCTCTGCTGGAGCTGTGAGTGCTGCAAGGTTTCTGTCAAATAACAAAAGCTGAAATTCTGCGGAGTATTTAGCACCTTGATGCAGATGACACTGCTCTGTATCACCATATGTGTTCTGTGAAGGAGTTTGCTTGAAATAAAAGGAGTATGATGCAAATAAGTCCACTTTGCTGCACTCCATCCCAATGTCTAACAACAGCAAAGGCCAACAGCATTAAAATGATCATGGCAATAATTGGTGTTGATATTTAAGAGATTCTTACTCTTCAGAGCTACTGTCCTAGTGAAAGGATGGGCTTGGGCTTCTCCAAGATTTTGTAGATCAATTGCAGCCCTTACTTGTGGTGTACTCCCTGTGATCCAATGAAAGCATACGGTACAGAGTACTGTTGGATTGCAACTCACTGTTGTAAGTTATTTCTGTCACAGCATACGTGATCATTTGATTGCATTTCACAAAGGCCTGGATGCAGGAGGCGATTTCAAAAGAGATTTTGTTCGCTAGAGGGTAAGGCCAACACAAAATCACCCACAGAATTGAGGAGGTGCAACCAGCTCTCGGATTATTGCCAATGTTAGATAGAGGCCTGCACTGTAAGTAGTTCAAGATTAAAGCAAGCACACATGCATATCATATCCAACACATCTGTTATATTACATTGTTTTTTGGAAGGCTGCAAAGAATAAATTAAATTCCTCCTGCTGCAAAGGCATCCTGAGACAACCCAAAGAATGCATCAAATTAATGGCTAGTAAACAAGAGAAATACTGGAGGCACATAGATCTCATTTGAAGCATTGGCAAATAACCTGGCATGAAGAATAAAAATTTTAATCAGCTATTTAATCAACTTTGAGATCCGTAATTTGCTGCTGGTGGTAGGAGAACAGCAGCAGCAACAGCAAAAACTTAAGCTTTACAAGCACTGCTGCCAACTCCTGGAACTTGCCAAGACACCAGTAAGCCTTCAGCAGCACGATACTGACAGCTGGTCACAGATAATTACTTTTTCATCAGCCCAGGGCCAACTTGTGATCGGCTGCTAAAATTCAAGGTTCTCTTTTCTTGCTGTCAGCTCTTACTTTACATGTCCTTTTCTTTCCCCTACTTTATTTCTTTTCTGTTTAGCAATTATAGCTTAGCAGAGTGAGATCTAATGTTAGGCAACATTACAGTGAGCCTAATACCAAGGAAGAAGCCAAAACCAGAAAAGCCTGATAGTGATAGAAGTTTGCTAGGTATCGAGTTGACTGATAAAGTTATGCCTCACTTGAGCACTGAGTTTACAAGCAGGATAGAAACTGCTTTTTCTCTCTCTCTGTAGTTGTTTCTCTCATTGCCTGCATTTTCTCTTTCTTCTATCCGAAGAAAGCAGGCCTGGACTTCCAACCACAAAACACCAAGCACTAAAAACAACTCATTCAACTAACTTGCTCTTTTTCCTCCAAAAGTACAATATCTTCCTTAATCACGTCTAAAAGTCTGTAATTTCTGGGGAGGAAAAAAACAAACGAAACCAAAAAAAACCCTTTGAAACCTTTATGTTTGCGAAAGAGTTCACAAACTGAAGCTTCTGTATGCAAAACTGCAAATACTGCTTAACCATTGAATATCATCCGTGTGCAATCTTCAGATGCATTTGCTCCTGAGTGCCTTTACCTTTCCCACCCTTTGCCCACTGAACATCACACACACAAAATCCTCTCTCCTGTCCCTGCCGGTACCTCCTACCACAAATTGTGGTATATGAGGAAACAAGAGTTTCAAATTCTAGTGGAAAGCATTGTACAAGTCAGAATGAATTAAGGTCTTGGTTGTCATATTTTTTGCCCTTCCTTTTCAAGAAGGAGGAATTTCATTACTAATGTTTTGAATTGCAATTGACCATGAAGTAACATTTAAAATGTACACTTAAAAGCTTCAGAAAATGTGAATTAGGCACTAAAATTTGATACAATACTGTAGCAAATACTTTAAGCATTTTTTGATTGTTACAGAGCAGAAATTTTTTTTTTTTTAGATCAGCTAGCATCAGTAAATTAGATCACTGTGTTCCATTTTTCAAGTCTTAAACTTTTTCTTAAGTTCACCTTGGTCTTGGATTACCTACCATCTCACACTGTGATAGTCTTTGCCAACTTTATACCAAGAGAATCCACAGATTTTTCATACCATCAGGCTCTCTGAAAAGGTCTTTATTCTCCATTGTAAATAAACATGTCTTAATTTAAGAGGGCTTTTTTTTAAATGCAGCAAGAATCTAATATGACTGCTGCCTGTTTTATTAAATAGTTGTAGAAAATTGGAAAAGCAGGTATAATTTCTTGTTTTCTAAATATTTAACGTTTTCTTAAGTATTTTTATGTATAGCAGGAAAATTATATTTTCTAAGTATGAAAGCTAACTATAGTTCAATTGTGTAGTGTTGTGTCTAAATCTGTACAGTTAGTTTTCAAGACATATTTGATATTTGCTTGTAAAACCAGCTGATGATTTGCATATAACTTTCTTATACAAATCAAGGCACTGAAATTTAAGAAGTTCTCTTTGCTGGGGTGGAGTGATGGTGGAATTACAGCACTCATTGCAGCTGCAAAGTATCCAACTCTTATCCACAAGTTGGTTGTCTGGGGAGCAAATGCCAGCGTTACTCAAGAGGATGTGAGAATTTATAATGGTATGTACAAACTTAATATTGTATCCTAAAAGAATTATTTTCATTTCTTCTTGACCCAAGAATCTTAGTCATGTAACAGCTAAGTGGAGACAGAGTTGAGGACACAACAAACCTAAAGGAACAGGACACAAAATTCACCAAGTTGCTAAGTAGAGGGATAGATTAAAGTCATAGTGAGAAACTCCGTAACAATTACTGTAGGGGTAATATAATAGAATTTTTAACAAGTCCTTACCAACTTACACTGCTGAAAAGCATAAGTTCTAATAGCTTATCAGTAGTTTTCAGAAAGTCAAATTTTTGTTGCTGTAACAAATTTCTAAAAATAAATTCCAAATAATACTATTGACCCCAGGCTTGATTTCTTTTCTCATGTCTTGCACAACTTTTAAACGAGGTCCACAGAAAATCACTGGGCTAGCACATAACAGCTTTTGCCTCTAGAGCCTGTATAATACATAGACAGTAAGAAAACAAGCTCATAACTTACCATTTGAGTTCAGGAAGCAAATCAATCATTCAAGTAAGTATCCCAGGATGCCTTCCTAATTTGCATTCCTTTAAAGTTAATTATTGTGGTTACAAAACCTTTGCAAAGTAAAGAAACATGGGATTTCTGATCTTTATTCCACTCATGTGAAATAGAATCTAATCATTTGTCACTCTAAAGGAAAATAGCAAAAACTGCTAGTGAACTCAGAAAGGGACCGTATTTCCTTTTGAAATTAGAAATTAAAAGAGTTAACCATACAGGCTCTCAACAAATGTAAGCCAGTATAGTATCATTTTAGTGACTGGAGTTTGATTTATACCAGCTGTGAAATCTGACTGTCTGGCTTCAGCTAAATTACAAGTGTATGTATTGCACATGTGTACTTACCTCTCTATACTAAAGCACTTTCATTGGTAGTAGTGGTAATTTTTTTTGGTTCAGTAAGCGAAATGCTTTTTAGCTCTATAAAAGTGCTGCCTTATTTCTTTACATGCTTTTATATTTATGAAGTTCTTGTTATATAATTATGAAATGCATGTTAGTTAGTATCAGCTAACAGGCTAAAACGTAAAAAACAGTCTTACTTTACGTGGAGCGCCCACAGCAATGCCGAATTTTGGGCTCTTCGTGGGCTGGTGCGTTCAACATCTCTCTCTGGGTGATAGAGCTCAGAGAACAGCAGCACAAGCCTTCTACAACTGGCCCATCAGTGCATCTCAGCTGCAATGGAGGGTTTGGTATGAGAGAAAGGTGTTTATTTGGTATCTATGACCTTTCAACATTGGCTTTTTTCCCCTCTCTCTTCTTAAATTAAGGCCAGCGGCAAGGACAAAACTGTAGATTGGATAAGGGAAACAGCTGTTCAGTAACAGCTAGCTTGGGGTGAGCAAACTCATTTCCAATCAGATGTTGTTATAAAGCACTTTCAGTCACTACTGCCTTGCTCATTTGGCTGGACAGGTTCTGTCTGTTAATTAACACCATGCTCCTTTCTTCCCTTAATTCCCATTTGAAACCAATTAAAAGCTTTAATAGTGGCATGTATTGCTGTTTGATGATTCAGTACTTTTCAGGTCTCTTTCAGGTTCTCTGCTATGCCAACATTGTTTTGGGCTTTGTCAATAGAAAGCTGTACAGCTGAAATACAGTTTAGTGAAAGTCACCTTTGTGGGTATCTGGTTTGTGAACAGTACTGAAAATTTTAGGGGAAAAATAAGTAAATCTGGCAAATAAATAACTAGAATGTCAGATTATTTGTACAGCTTTAGCCAGCCTGCCATGAGTCACAGGGCTCTACTAAGTAGAGTTGCTTGTTTTTCTGTAAGACTATGGCAAATGTACCATGATGTCAGCCTGCTGGAATGCCTTAGTAAGAGCTTCCTTCCTCTGAATACTGGTAGGAGCCATGGAAGAACTTCCATCCATGAGCCAAAGCAAAAGGCTGAAGGATGTAAAAGAGAATTGCCAGCTCTGGCACACTGTTATAAAACAGTCCCCTTTTTATACACAAGGTACCTCATTGAGCTCCTCTTCTGCAAGCTCTCCAAAAGGAAACATCAGAAGTTTTAGGACTGGGTGCTTTGATTATTATTTTTTTTCTGTTCTTCCTTGTGACCATAATAACAAGATGGTCTTCTGCAACTCAGAAAGAGCCCAGCAGAGATCACAAAATTACCTTTTTTATATCCTTTCCACGCTAAATTGTATAAAACCATTCAGTGCAGTCTCAAGTTTGAAATACATATCTGCAGTCTAGTTTGAAAACTTACTCATATTAGGCATTGACAGTACTGGGTGATACCCTGTTGCTGGAAAGGACTTAATGTATTTCAATGTTATTTTATGTAGGCATCCGAGATGTTTCAAAATGGAGTGAAAAGGTCAAGAAACCACTGGAAGAGATGTACGGACATAAGTACTTTGCAAAAACCTGTGAGGCTTGGGTAGATGGAATATCTCGCTTTGCTGAAAAATCAGATGGTAAGGCTTTTACAATATTAAACTGAAGCAACTATGGTAGCAGACAGTTCTCGATTAAAAAAAAAAAATCTAACAGTAATCCTAGCAGCCAGTAAAGGAAGGACTCTGCATATGGCATTAAAAGCTGGGTCTGACTCACACTCATGAATAAAGCAATTACTTTGTAGATGGTTCACAGAACCAGCAAGGTACAGGAGGAAAACACATTTATGGGAAGCATTAGCTGATGAGTCCCTCCTCTTGTTCCGCCACAGAACTACATTATTAAATCATTGCTTTTGTGCAGACTGAACAGGAGGGATTCTGCTCAAGCTTTTTTCTCCTCTCCTCTCTCAGTGTCGAAGGATTACCTCTTGGTGACATTGTTAAGATATCCCAGAAGTGAGGAGTGTTCATTCTAGTTTCTGCAAACAGGAGCTGAAGCACTATTTCAAAACTAGTAGCATATAATGAGTTAAAAAAGAAGGAAGTTCAGATTTTGGGAGCTCAGAATTAACAAAACACATTTAAAAAACACTGTTGACACAGTTTAGGTGTTTAAAATCCAAAAAGAATAGTTAAACTAGACAACATAAGAATTGTTAAACTTTTATCTGTGAAGATTTCTGCAATTACTCTACATAGGCTTTTGCAACCAGGGATACAATGAATAATAACCTGCAGTTCTATTTTAATTCAGAGGAAAATTGCTTTTAATTTGGCAAATAGAAGAAAAGGGTTAATAAAACTCATCAGAGATAAAAGGAGGGCAGCAAACCCCCTCTTGGTCAAAAACAACTCAAGCTCTTTTTCAGAAATAAGATTATTCACCCTAAATGGGACAGCTTTTAGTGTGAAGAGCTGTAAGAAATTAATTTTTAGAAGGTGCCAACACTTAATGAAACTGAATAAGCTGCACAAAGCTGCAAAATTCAAGATTCTTCTTGCTGTTCTGTGTTATTGGAGTAAATATAATCTAGTGGTTATAGTGCAAAACAATTTTAGGAGCTGGAAACTAGGAAATAATAGTTTGACTGCCAACTATGTCCTTAGGTAAATAGCTTAAATTTACTCATTACTTGTTCTGAAAAACAGTCAACATTTGTGCAGGTGTTTGAGGACCATGGGTAAAATGTTATAAATGAAAATATTTAACTGGTAGAACCGCAAACTAAGACTATATAAATAACCAAACAATTGGAAAAACTCTGTGAAACAGTGTATGACTTTAGAGCTAAGGTATGTGTGTTAACTGTACAGCTGTTGGTAGCTGCAAGGAGACAACTACAAATAGGACAAAGTTAGCTCAAAGATAAATGGAACATAAAACTCATCAAGTATATTTTGCCCACAGAATCTGTTGCGAGAGCATGGGAAGTTAGGCAAAGAGTTTGGAAAGTGGCTTACTAAGGGATGAGGAAAAAAGAAAGGGGGGAAAAATAGAAGTGTCTTTAAGGAAAAGCATTAAAATTACTTCTAGTGAGATTAAAGACTAGTAAACATAAAATTATTCTTAAGGTTCTGTAAGATGAATGGTCAGGGAGAATAACCTTTGAATAGTTCTAGTACAATTTGTATTAAATGGTTATTCATTGTGGACAGCAAAGGGTCAGGAAGGTAGAACAGGTATGAGTACAACCTAAGTCAACTTGTTAATAAAAGTAGCAAATCTTGTAACCTGACAACCAATGTAACAAAATGTAGCATAAACATGAAGGACACAAAACTCTAAGGCTGAAAAGAACAAAGCCAGGAAAGAGATGCATGCATTTACTTTGAACAGTCAAAGAGAGCCTGGAGGAAATGTGGGACAGAAGTACTTCATTTGCTCTATCTCTTTGTGCTAGTATCCATTAATGAAGCAAATTTCGGTGAAGTAACATTCTGGAGAAAGAAATGTTAATTAAAGTCCTGATTACTAGCTCTGTGGATTAGTTGCACACTATCCACAAGGAGAGACAATAGCTAAAACCCAGTAGAGTTCACAGTCCTTTACAGAAGCAGTTTCAATCTTTCATACTATTTTAAAATGAAATGTGACCTTCATTTATTTTCTCCCTAGGTAACATCTGCCAACAGTTGCTGCCAGATATTAAGTGTCCCACATTTATAATTCATGGTGAGAAAGACCCTTTGGTTCCACAAGCTCACGCAGAATACATTCATAAGCACATCAAAGGCTCTCGGTAAGTTATATGATGGAGTATTTATAAACCATTGTTGAAGAAACGAAGCAGTTCAAACCACAAGGTAAAAAAAAAAAAAAAAAGTATTTGGATAAGTTGTCTCTGCCACAGACAGAGCTATTCTAAACTTCCCTAGCAATTTACAATGCAAACAGTGTAGCTGGACCTTTCATGCAATATAAAAAGTATAATATTTTCATAAGCTCCTTCCTAAAGTCCTCCAAGAGAAACCAAGTAAGGTCCTTTTCGTCTTTCCACTTCACACACAGAACCATTCCCTAATATTTATCAAAACAAGCAAATTTCTTCTCTGTTTCCATTATGGCCATTACATTGCTTTTGCTGCGAGAGACCTCATTTCTGTCCCATTCAGTAGAGCAGTGAACTTTGATGCTATGATTGGAGGGAGATTCACAGTTATTAGAAAGAAGCACAGGATACCAAAGGTTGCTCTGCCTTGCTGAAGTGAACAACCTCAAAGATGTTGTTTTTCTAACTGTCCTGTGAATTTTCAGTGTGTTTTTAAGAAAAGCAGAATGAGAAAAAATTTACAACTATGCTGAGAGAGATTATTTTTTAAACAAGAAAAATCTCAGGGTACCATCTGCTTCATTTGAAAACTCCAGAAATGCTTCCTATAAAAAGCTGGGATTTCACCAGCTGAATTGTCTTCATAGATTTGCACACAAATTAAAGAGTTCTATTGCTGCTTAATAACAGACTGTGATGATTAACACTGGTGAAAATAA
Organism: Gavia stellata; assembly: GCF_030936135.1. NCBI lineage: Eukaryota > Metazoa > Chordata > Aves > Gaviiformes > Gaviidae > Gavia > Gavia stellata. The sequence goes on from NC_082596.1 coordinate 93,172,583, forward strand.
TTAGGAGAACAAAACCTATTGTTATGAATGCAGAGTGTATGGAACTGTTTCACTGGTGTCATCTCTGTGAAAAATTGAGTGACGTATTTATCTCAAAGTCAGCCCTGCTGTTCATAGAAATACATTATGCAACAGGAAAGATAAGAACAAGAGACCTTCCTAAAAATCACATGCAGGTGTTTTATTCCATGTCTGCTATTTAGTTGCTCCCACATGCCCTGCTCAGAACACCTATCATCCTGTTAGGTTTCACTAAGCTCTAAAATGCTCCAGATGCTGACTAAGGCAAATCACAAAAACTAGACAAGGATCTGATAGCTTCTCTTTGGAAGACAAGCCAAGGAGGAAACAGTGTTAGAAGTTGCTATCCAATAAAATGTAAAGTGGTTCTTTGCATGTCTTCATGCTGAAGCACTCTCCTATATGTGTATTTATGAGAAAATAAATCAGACTAATGGTGTTCTCAGAAATTAATACTTAGGTACATGGCCTCCTTCTTCCCTTGTTGCACTGGAGATGACACGTTTCATTGTGAAGCAGAAAGAAAACCTTAAATTTAGCATCTTCTCAGTAACACATGCTTCTACCATCAGCTTTTCTTGCCTTGGTTTTTATCTAGCAGTAAGGTAGAAAAAGCTTTTGCTGGTTGTAATGCAGATACATTGCTTGTTTCTCACATGGTAAAAGAGCGTGCCATCATTCCGTATTTGCATGGTATGGCTAGAGTTAAGTAGACTGCAGTGGCTTAACAGCAGTAGCTAGTAGCATACACAGTGCTATAGGTTTGTGCATCTGTGTGCTGCTTGGTCTTTGAAGAAACAGGCTTAATGAAATTCAGATTTCAGTGATAGAAGAGTTGGGCATATTCACACGCTATTGCTCTTTTCCCCCGCCAAGAAAAAAATAGTACTTGTCACCAGAAAAAGAAGAAAGATCACACTTGCTGTATTGGGGCTTAGATGCCATGAAGGCAACATAGCAGAGTATCAGTCAAGATGGCTTTAGCTGTTGAAACTGCTTAGTATGTGGTAGGATAAAATAATTTAAAGACTTTCCCACCCCTGTATAAAGAAAAGTGTTAGGAGTGCATACCTGAGGTAAGGTTTTTCCCAGATAGAAAGCAATGACAAGTAGCATTTTAGGTTTGTCATGCTCATATCGCTATTACAAAGATTGAACTTTCTTCACAGATACTACTTCTAAGCTTTTTGTTATAGCTGAAGAAGTCCTGACTTCCCTTTTTACTTTAATGGATGAATGAAGTTAGTTTTGTATTGTCTTTTTGCAGAAAGACTAGGCAAAGTTTAAATGCTAAGTTTGGGTGGTGACAAGAAATCTACATTTCTTTAATGATCTCTTCAGTGTGTTCACTGCCCAGCAACCCCTGTTCTCTGAAAGAGGCGAAAGAGCTCAGGTACTTCACATACCTTTCAAAGATGCATCCTGCTCACATATGTTTTGGAATGTTGTCTTCTTTGCAGACCACCAGAAAGATTCCTAGAAACTGGGTCTAGGACACAAAAATTTGGTTTAAGCTGAGTTTATCCTCCCCAAAGTGGGGCATGTAGTATGCTTGTTGCTTCAGCTGTTGCTGTGGTTTGTTCTGAATGACATACATAGGGATAGCAGTTAAAACAAGAGTTACTTCAGTGCTGTACTTGGGTAACCAAGAGCAAGGAGAAGGCAACAAGTATTTTAATTACCTATACTCACAGAATAGAATATATTCAGTGTTTGATTTTTTCTTTAAGGTTGCTTCTGATGCCAGAAGGAAAGCATAATCTACACCTGCGTTTTTCAGAGGACTTCAACAGAGAAGTAGAACATTTCCTACACTGACTTAAACTGTAAAACAAGTTAGAGGTGTTTATCCTTGCCTTGTTTAGGAATTTTAGCTGGCTTTCCATTTTCATTCAAGTTACAGATAGGTTTGAGTCCTGTAAGAAAAAACATGAAAGATATTTGCATGAGAAGCATACATTTTGAGAATGTGTAAGCCTCAGAAGATCAGAGTGCACCACTGTGCTGCAAAATGTCTGATGTCTTTAAACTTACTTTTTGCCACATGGGCCAAAAAGCTGTTCTGTGGCCAATAGAGGTGTTAAGAAAGACAGAAAACATAATCTAGAATACATGCCTTTATGTGCTCTTAACATTAAAGGACAAAAACATTGTCATAACTGGGATTCAGAACTGTTACATTGAGAAATCTGTCAAAGTTACAAGTGCCAAGAGGGTAATTTTGTACACGGTTTCTAGAGAACATGCTTCACCACCACTATCAGAAGTCATTCAGTACACATGCCTGCTTTACAGAAGTTCCTTTGATACCAGGGGACTTAAGCCTCATCCTCCTCTCCTTCCTCTTCAAATTCCCCCTGCTCATCAGCAGTGGCATCCTGGTATTGCTGGTATTCAGAGACCAGGTCGTTCATGTTGCTCTCTGCCTCCGTGAACTCCATCTCATCCATGCCCTCGCCGGTGTACCAGTGCAAGAAAGCCTTGCGCCGGAACATGGCCGTGAACTGCTCCGAGATCCTCTTGAAGAGCTCCTGAATAGCCGTGCTGTTGCCAATGAAGGTGGCAGACATCTTGAGGCCGCGCGGGGGGATGTCGCAGACGGCCGTCTTCACGTTGTTGGGGATCCACTCCACAAAGTAGCTGCTGTTCTTGTTCTGCACGTTGAGCATCTGCTCGTCCACCTCCTTCATGGACATGCGGCCCCGGAAGATGGCGGCCACCGTCAGGTAGCGACCGTGGCGGGGGTCGCAGGCGGCCATCATGTTCTTGGAGTCGAACATCTGCTGCGTCAGCTCGGGCACCGTCAGGGCTCGGTACTGCTGGCTGCCGCGGCTGGTGAGAGGGGCGAAGCCCGGCATGAAGAAGTGCAGCCGGGGGAAAGGCACCATGTTGACCGCCAGCTTGCGCAGGTCGGCGTTCAGCTGGCCGGGGAAGCGAAGGCAGGTGGTCACGCCGCTCATGGTGGCCGACACCAGGTGGTTGAGGTCCCCGTACGTGGGAGTGGTCAGCTTCAGGGTGCGGAAGCAAATGTCATACAGGGCCTCGTTGTCAATGCAGTAGGTCTCGTCCGTGTTCTCCACCAGCTGGTGCACAGAGAGGGTGGCATTGTAGGGCTCCACCACCGTGTCCGACACCTTGGGGGAGGGCATGACGCTGAAGGTGTTCATGATGCGGTCGGGGTACTCCTCCCGGATCTTGCTGATGAGGAGGGTGCCCATCCCAGAGCCCGTGCCGCCACCCAACGAGTGGGTCAACTGGAAGCCCTGGAGGCAGTCACAGCTCTCCGACTCCTTCCTCACCACATCCAGGACAGAGTCCACCAGCTCAGCGCCTTCCGTGTAGTGCCCCTTGGCCCAGTTGTTGCCAGCCCCACTCTGACCTAGAGGGCAGACCAGAAGCAAGGTGCCACATTAGTGCCCCGGGGAGGGACAGAGACCATCCCACTTCTCCTGCCCCATGGGGCTCACCCCGCACCTCCATCCCCACTGCGCTGTTGGGATTTGGTCCCCCGAGGTCACTTGCACGCTCGCTCTGAGCCTTTCCTGTGCACGGAGCTCCCGCTTCGGGACACCTCCGTCCCACACTCACTCACCAAAGACAAAGTTGTCGGGCCGGAAGATCTGTCCAAAGGGGCCAGAGCGCACAGAGTCCATCGTGCCGGGCTCCAGGTCCACCAGGATGGCACGGGGGACATACTTGTTACCTGTGGGCGGAACCAGCACCAGCATTACAGCCCTGCAGCCAGCGTCAGACAAGCCCTGCTGTGCTCCCTTCCACCTCCCTGCATTTCATTGGAGAGACACACTGTCTCAGTCAAGACCATGTTATTAGGGCCATTCCGAGAACAAAGGTCTCTTAGAGGCATCACTGGCAGATGACAGCTCTTGTTCAGGGATTTTTCCAGCCTCAATGAACTGGCATTTCAGCCCTATTAAGGACATCTGAGGAAGGAGAGACACTTACCAGCAGCTTCATTGTAGTAGACATTGATCCTCTCCAGCTGCAGGTCGCTGTCCCCGTGGTAGCTGCCCGTAGGGTCGATGCCATGCTCATCACTGATGACCTCCCAGAACTAGAAGAAATTTGTGGAAAAGGGCAGTTATTAGCCACAGCTGGCCAGTGCCAATCACACACACCAGCACAGCCTGTGCATGCTGTGGCCCTGACCACTCCCTCACATGGCAGAGCAGCTGCCAGGGAGGAAGGCGAGTCAGTGCAGAAGGGCTTCGCTGGCTGCAGCAGCTGAATTAGCCGAGGGCAGACAGGCAGCCGGAGCACCGAAGTGCAAATTAATTATTTTATAGCTTGTATCCAAAGGGTGACAGTCCCCGGGTATCTCAGTTTAGTGGTTTCCCATTGTCTAGCAGTGGCTTAAGATCCTCTAGCCTCTACAAGAAGATGGCAGCACCCCTAACACTCTCGGGGGGTTAATCGTGGCACTGAAACACCTCTCGTTCTCTCTCTCAGGAGCCGGCACCATGCTGCAGAGGGGCGAGGGAGCGGGGGGGGGGTTTGCCGCGGCTGACGGCAGGAAGGCTGGGCAGCGACGGACGGAAACCCGGGCACATCCCAGCCAGCGCCCAGCCCCACGGCAGCTCAGGCCGCCGGAGACAGGGGGCACGGGAGCAGGAGCCGCGGTGCCTTAGCAAGTCCCGGGCCGCTTTTCATCTCGGGACGGGGCTGAGTGCTAGCCGCGGGGTGCAGCCCTGGGGCCCGGCACCGGGAAGCCCCCCGCGCGCCCGCCCGTACCTTGGCGCCGATCTGGTTGCCGCACTGCCCGGCCTGGATGTGCACGATCTCACGCATGGTGCCGGTGTCCGACGCTGCCCGCTGCTACTGCTGCCGCCGCCTTCACCTCCGCCTCCCGCACTCACCGCTGCAGCGGCCGCGCCCCGCGCCGCGCCTTAAATCGGGCGCCGCGCCCCGCCCCGCCGGTGACGTCATGCGGGAACGACGCGGAGCCAATGGTCGCGCGGGGGCGTGGCGGGGCTGCGGCATTGTCTCCCGCAGCGGGGGGCGTGGCGGGGCCCACGCCCTGTCCGGGTCCGGGTCCGGGTCCGGGTCCGGGTCCGGGTCCGGGTCCGGGTCCGGGTCCGGCCCTGGGTCTGGGTCTGGGTCTGGGTCTGGGTCTGGGTCTGGGTCTGGGCCCGGCTGGAGGCAGGGCGGGTCCGGGTCCCGGTCCCGGTCCGGGTCCGGCGGACGGCAGGGTGCCGGTCCGGGTCCGGTTGCGGACCCCTCCGCAGGCAGAGCGCGGCTGGCCTGGGGCGCTGGAGGAACCTCGCCTTCAGCCGGCGGGAGAAAGGCCGGGATCTGACAAGGCGTGGCGCTGTCTTGGGCTGGAAAAGTGAAAAAACAAACCCCAAAACCCTAACTCCTCTTTGCACACCTGTTGGAGCTCGGCCACTTACTTTCTTTGCCTCTGCTGTGCCGCAGCAGCAAAGCATGCACTGCCATGTTTTATTAGCACCCTCAAGCCTGTATTTCTAGCTCAGGCCTGCTTTATCATGTTTCGATACGTTTTAAGCACAAGAATCATCTTTCCATAGCTCAGGCACCTGAAACAAGCAGGGACTGGGTGGTGATAGAGCCCACAGCCACTTTCAAGCAGAGCAACCCTGTTTTAGATAGTGCTGCCAAACCTGTATAAGTGGGGCTCTAAGTTCAGGAACACATTGGGCTGGCATGAAACTATGCTGCTACTAAAGAATAGCTTTTTCTGGGAGTAGTCCGGTGGTGATAGCAGTCTGAACACTCGTAGGAATGGGTATCTTTTTTTAATTAAGTGAAGTTATGTTCTGCCTTACCAGACTCCTACCATGCACCTCATTTTGGAAGATTTTGATCCTGCACCTAGCATCTCTGCTTCTTCCCTCAGAGCAATAAACTGAGCTAAGTACGTGGCGGATGACCGAGGGAGGAGGGACAGTTCAAGAGCAACAGTGAGAACAATATATTTGAACCAACTGAGATATACTGTATCTGTGTTGTTGCCATGGAGAATATCTGAAACAAATTTCAGCAGGGTCTATAATGGATTGTGCAGACACTATTTAACTTGACTATAAAATGTTAATTGATTCATAGCTGTCAATTTTTCAGTAGTGAAAGTACCTTTGCCACACAGCTGGCCAACCTAGCAAGGACAGCTTTACACTAGGACCAGGGAAAGGAGATGACGAGCAAGCGGTGGAGCAGGTTGGCAAAGAGGATGTGAAACAATGCACCTCGTATTCAGCACAACAGAGCTGGAGGGGGTCCACCTCAAGCACAATGTGGAAGTGCTGAGGGGACAGCATGGCAGGGCAAGCTCTCGCACTTTTCCCGGGAATCAGCAGGCTTGGGTGCCTGTCTGACGTGCCTCTACACAAAGGCACACAGCACAGGCAATAAACGTGATGAGTTAGAGATCTGCGTGCAGTTGCAGGGCTATGGTCTCACTGGGATCACAGAGATGTGGTGGGACAGCTCACACGACTGGAGCACTGCAAAGGAGGGATGCAGGCCCTTTAGGAAGGACAGGCTGGGAAGGCAAGGAAGGGGAGCCACCCTGCGTGTGAGAGCAGCAGAAACACACGGAGCTCTGCCTGGGGGTGGATGATGAGCCAGCTGAGATCTAAAGGGTCAGGATCAGTGGGCAAACCAATGTGCGCTACGTTGTGGTGGGTGTCTGCTAATCACCTCCTGATCGGGAAGACAAGTAGATAAGATCTTCAGACAACTGGAAGAAGTCTTGCGTTCACAGGCCCTAGTCCTCAAGGGGGACTTCAACCTCACCAATATCTTACCAACACAGCAGGGTACAAGCAATCTAGGAGTTTTGTGGAGTGCATTGGTGTTAACATCCTGACACAGATGATCAAGGAGTCCAAAAGGGAGACACTCTGCTGGACCTGATACTTACAAGCAAGGAAGAAATGGTCAAGGTTGTGAAGGCTCAGGGCAGCCCTGGCTGCAGTGACTGTGAGATGCTGGAGTTCAAGATCCTGACAGAAGGGAACAAGGCAAATTTTAGCATCACAGTACCCTGGTCTTCGGGAGACCAGGCTTTAGCCTCCCCAGGTATCTGTCTCGAAGAATCCTATGGGAGAAATTCCTGGAGAGAAGGAGTCCAGGAGAGCTGGTTGACTTCCAGGGATCACCTCCTCCAGCCTCAGGAATGGTCCATGCCAACAAGCAGGAAATCAAGCAAAGGTGGCAGGAGGCCTGTCTGGATGAACAAGGAGATCCCGAGTAATCTCAAATGCAAAAAGAAAGCATTCAGGAGGTGGAAGTAGAGTCAGGTGATCCAGGAGCAACAGAGTCCTAGTGCGCAGGGTTAGGAAAGAGCTAGAAATGTCAAAGCGAAGGATGTGAAGGACAGTGAGAAGGACTTCTACAGGTCCATCTGCAGCAAAAGGAAGTCTAGGGAAAAATACGGACCCACTACTGAATATGGCAGGGGACATATTCAGTGACAAAAGGGCATGGGAAAAGCTGAGGTATTCAGTGTCTTCTTCACCTTGTTTTTCACTATTACGATTTGCCCTTAGGCATCGCAAGCTTTTGAGACCTGTTGGGAAGTCTGAAGCAATGAAGACTTCCTCTTGGTAGAGGAAGGTCAGTCTGGGGGAACATTTAAATGAATTGAGCATACAAAAGTCCATGGGTCTTGATGAGATGCACCTGAGTGCTGAGGGACCTGGCAGATATCATTGCGAGGACACTCTTGATAATCTTTGAAAGGTCAAGCCTATCTGGGAGGTTCTCAAGGACTGGAAAAAAAAAATGGGTGTCACCGCTAATTTCAAGAAGGGGGATCCAAGGAACTACAGGTCAGCAAGCTTCACCTCGATTCCTAGAAAGATGATGAAACGATTTCTTCTGAAAACCATTTCCAAACATACTGAGGTCAAGAAGGTGGCTGGGAGTAGTCGCTATGGATTTACGAAGGGGCAGTCATGCCTGACCAACTTGATAGCCTGCTGCAACAAAGTGACTGGCTTGGTAGATGAAAGAAGAGCAGTTAACATTGTTTATTTTGTGAAGGCTTTTGAACTGCCACCTATAACATCCCCATAAGCAAACTGATGAGGTATGCCCTAGGTAAATGGACAGCGAGATGGAATGAAAACTGGCTGAACTGCCAGGCTGAAGGCCTTGAGATCAGCAACACAAATTCAGAAGCCAGCCACCAGTGGTGTACCCCAGTGATTGATCCTGGGGCCAACACTGTTTAGTTTCTTCATTAATGACTTCTATGTCAAGAGAGTTCTCCCTCGGCAAGTTTGCTGATGATACAGAACTGTGAGGAGCAGCTGATAGGCCAGAGGGTTATGTTGCCATCCAGAGGGACCTTGACAGGCTGGAGAATGGGCTGACAGGAACCTCATGCAGTTCAAGAAGGTGAAGTGCAAAGTCCTGCAGCTGGGGAGGAACAACCCCATGAACGAGTACATGCTGGGGGCCATGCAGATGGAAAGCAGCTTGGCAGAAAAGGACCTGGGGATCCTGGTGGACACCAAGTTGAACATGAGTCAGCTATGTGCCCTTGCAGCAAAGGTGTCCAACAGCATCCTGGGCTGTATTAGGAAGATCATTACCAGCAGGTCAAGGAAGGGGATAAGCTGTGGTGAGACTTATCTGGAGTTTTGCATCCAATTCTGGGCTCCTCAGTACAAGAGAGAGATAGACATATTGGAGTGTGGCCAATGAAGGGCCACGAAGGTGGTTAAGGAACTGGAGGATCTGTCGTATGAGGAGAGGATGAAAGCTGGGCCGATTGTCCCGGAGAAGGCTCAGGGGAATCTGATCAGTGTATATAAATACTTGATGGGAAGGACTAAAGAAGATGGAGGCCAGCTCTTCTCAGTGGTGCCCAGTGACAGGAGGAGAGGCAGTGGGCACAAACCGAAATAGAAGGAATTCTACTTAAACATAAGAAAAAAACTTCTTTGCTCTGGCACAGGTTGCCCAGAGAGGTAGTAGAGTCTCCATTCTTGAAGATATTCAAAACCCGAGTGGACACAACCCTCGTCAACCTGCTCTAGCTGACCCTCCCGGGCTGAGTAAAGGACTGGACTAGATGATCTCCAGAGGTCCCATCCAACCTCAATAATTCTGTGATTCTGTGAAAAGGAGAGAAAGGAGTGGGAGGCTCTGTGTGACCAGCAACACCAGATTGATGGTTTATTGATCTCGGTGCCACAGTACACTATAATGTTCAATTGCAATTATAACAGCCACAAACCAGCAGATTTTTGCAAAGGTGAGGTAATAATTAATGTGGTAAATCATTACCACCATCAAGAAAAAAGGTAATTGCAGCCAGAATGGACAGGGTTGTTTACCTAGTACTCAGGTTAGCTGTGCTTAACACAATATAAATCAAAGCATAATGTCACCAGTTTCACTCAGTTTTTTCATCCACAGCAGGAAATACTAGTGGCTAAAGAAGTACCATATCTTTGCTGGCATTGGCTGCCGTGACCTTGGAAAAATACTTTGGCCATATTTGCAAAAGTGTCTCTCAGTTTGCTCCAGTGAATTGACTTGCTTATGGACTGTGGGTCTTTTTCTCCTCTAGTGCAGAAACCTCAGCTGCTGGGAATTGTCATGACCGTGGACTGGCTCAAGCTTTGCAACACGTGGAATTACATGTGGTGTTATTACACGTGGCTTTTGCAATCACAAAATATCCAGAATTGTGGTGGCACTGAGATCTTTTCACCAACTTCTCTTGAATTTTGTGTTCTTTAAATCCCAGCTGTTGTCAGCATTTTGCTTTGACACATTTCCGCAATACTTAGTTACAGGCAGTCATTACAGGCAGTCTTTGTTATTGCTGATGGAACTCATGCATATACCTTTCTACTTGCTATAGACATAACCTGTCCTTTTGGGCAGAAGTAGGCAGTAACATCTCACGACTGGTGGAACTGCAACACAACTGCATCTCTGGCATCTGTGCGGGATCCCCACAGGCATTGAAGAGCTTTTTGGGTGCCAGAGTATTCCTGGCAATCTACAAAGGACCAGCTTGAAGCATTCTCACTCCCCTCCTGAAGGCACCTGGACACACCTTGCCATGCCTTCTTCCCACATGCACACAGTGGCTTCCTAGGGCTTTATAGTTATTCCATTAAGGATTTTGAGCTTCCATTAGGAAACTATCTAATTCTTAGATGCTATAGTATTGGTCTCTTTGTAGAGAACATTTTTTTGGGGGTGTAGCTCCAGGTTTTAAAACAGAGTACCTAAAGGAAGGTACATGTTTATGTGCCCTCACCTATAGCTGAGCATCTGGGAACACATGGTGAAGAAAATTAAATGTCAGTTACTTAAATGTCAATTCAGAATCCTACATTTTGGCAAACACTTTAGCGATTATTAGCCATCAATGCTATTTAAATAGATATGGGAGTTCCCTATTGTATTTTTTAATATAGCTCCATAAATTCTAAATGTTCAGAGTTACAAATGAAAGTCAAAAATCTCCCATTCATACAAAGGCAGTGTATGTGCCCAGGAATGCGCATGCACCCCTCAGCAGCCGAAACTCCCCCGGCAGGGCCACAGCCTGCTCCCTGCCTGCACCAAACCCTGCCATCCCAGTTTCCAAGGCAACGGCAGAGCTCGAGAGATGGATGCACAAGGGAATCAACAGGGATCCCACAATATTTTCATGTCTCTCTGTAATTTCCCCATTTTTCGAAAAAGAATTGCAAATGTACAAATGTGAAAGCTGCTCAAGCATACAAAATGTCTGCCTACAGCTTTACTATCACTTATTTGTGATGGGTGACGTCATGTATTGCTCAGGCATGTATATCAGAGGCTGCATGACTTTTTGAGTCTTTCTGTTGGTACTCGAATGAGCAGGCTCTGTTCATTAGCTTATTGTTTGCCTTCTACCAGGCAACTACGATATTCCCACCTGATGAGGACTGTCTGAGTTCACCTTTGGAACGTGATGTTTAATCCCTTGCAATGTGCATTAAGATAGAAGAGCATTTCTGCCAGCAAGAGGGTGGAATAATCATGAAGGTATTTTTAATTCTAGTAATAAAATACCAAAAATGAAAATCTATTTTTATTTCAAAATTACGACCCACTGCAGGCACTAGAAGCAATTAAATACTACAACGCTGAGCATGCTTTTATGAATGAGCAAAAGCAGTTTCATTGTAGAATTCTCAGTACTTGTGTTTGTTGTACCTGAAGGTTTGTGTGTTTGGCCAAGAACTAAAGAGGAGAGAGGATGAGTGTGTGACAGAACATCACATTATGGAGCAATTTAGGGCACTGTCAATTCTAAAATGACCCATGCTCGTTTTGAGGGAAGAACTGTTTTCTTGTGAACCTAATATTTCTTCCATACCCTATGGTTTCTCTTGTGAACTTAGATTATAACCTCTGAGAGTCAGGAGTTTCTGCAAATGTGGTCGTACAGGACATGGCAAACAGAACCCCATTCGTCTGGCTTCCAAAGCTCCCATAATAAACATGATCACATGTCGCAAAATGTCTCCAGAATGGGAGAAATATGTTGATCATCATCAGGCAGCGATTTACTGAGAAGAGAAAACAATGCAGCCTCTCATTATTTCCGCTTGGCACACCAGATGTGATTGGTAACAGCCAGATGGCTCCTGCCCCCCGTCCAGGCTGCATCTACCTTTTAAGACTGCTCAGTAGATGAAATACATCTGCTATCTCTACGAACTGGGTCCTCCAGTCAAGAGATGACTAAGATTCCAGCATCAATATAAACAAAATGCTGATATCATGTTTTCCAGGGTAGCTTCTTTCCTGCATGTCATCAAGAACAAGGCACAGATAGCAACTTTGATCTGCTAGTCACCATTTCTTTTGTTCCATAGCCTCCTTGCTTTATCTTGCAATCTGATAGTTACTTGTAACTCAAACTGACACCAAGCAAACCCTAAACTTCATCTTGTGATGTCTGCTAAGAGATGCAGTGTTTTGTGGTGGGATTCAATGTACATTGTTTAAAATAGCCCGGGTTCCCTGCAGGAGAGTTTAGGATGCTGTTGCACTAGGTGGCTGAATGAACTGAATATGTTGCTCTGCTCTCTCCTGCTTCCAGTTACCTGCTTCTTCCTCCTCCTTTGCACCAGTTCTCCCTCTGGAACACTCCTTTAGCCAAGAAAAAGCTTCTTCCCCACCTCCAGTTTACTGTCCCTAACTGTGGAGTTTCGGGAGCTGAACTGACTGGCAGAGGGGTCAGACGTGCCCTGGAGCTGCCTAAAGGAAATAACACAAAAGTAACACCTGAAGCAGGGCAAGGGGAATAGGACTACCCTTTTCAGCAGCTGGAGGATATTGAATCAGCACAGCCCATGGAGCTACCCACTTCTGCAAGTGGCAGTTTTCTCAATGCCCTGGGAATCTCTAACCCAAGCTTGCTCTTCCTCCCTGCCTGCTAGGGTGGAGCTGGAATCATAGCTGGAATTTCCAAAAAACAGCCATACAATTAATTTAATAATTATAAGACCGGCATTATGCTGGATGCAGAGAAGCAGACTGTAAGAACTCAAAGCTTGAATTTCATTTAAAGTTTGTAAAGCTTGTTATAAGACCATTTGAATTCTGCTTGAAAACCCTGTTTAATTATTCACTATGAAGGCAGGCAGTATCTTTCTATTACATTCATGGAAAATGTGGAAACATTTTTCAGTGCAAAACAACAGAGAACTGTTTACTGAACAAGCTACACAACCTCTGCCAGGGTAGCCATTTCATCCTCTGGAGCAAGTGTTTTCACATTCTGCTTAAGCTGTATTATTATTAACGTTTCTGTTCGCAATGATAGAGGCATTCTTGCCAAAAAGAAAAGAAAATATGCCTTAAACTTACCAAGGAAGCCAAGTGAGAAAAATAATCCAATTGTAAAAGACGACATATGGATAAATTGAGACCAGTTAGAAAAACTCTACCATACAAGAATCAAATGTTAATAAACAAGGATTAAATGAAGCTAACTTGATTTTCTCCCTTACGAGTGGAATTCTGCCCGTAAGGGAAAAATGACTTTGAGTGGGGAGGAGGGAATGACCTACTCTTAAATTATTTCTTTTTTGCTTTGATACTGAAAATAGACAGCCTTCTTATACACACACTTCAAAAAGACACAATTTTTCTTTCTGGCAGATTCACAAATAAAATACTTGAAATAGGATCGAAGCTAGGAGCAGGGAAACAGTTTGCTTCTTGTTGAATTGCTCAGGGGGAGGAAAGAGTTGTCACCTACATTGTGTCCCTTGCCAGCAGAATGGATGGGGGGGGGTGGGGGGCAGGCTTTCACAGCTCCCCCCGATACCCTCCCTGCGCCTTGGATTCAAATGCTCAGAGGGCTCCAGCTGGACAAGAATCCAGTAAAGTCAGGGCCAAGAAACGTCTTTTTCCAAAATGCACCATGGCCTCAGGCACTTTCCTGTGACCAAATGCTTCCATTTTGAATTTTCATGTAGGCAAGCTGAAGATAACAACCATCTAAAATGGAAGTATCTGAGATCCCATAGTCTGCTCTTTCCCATCTTAATAAGTAACAAACAGACCAGGACAGGGGATTGCTGGAGTATCAAAAGGCAGGTGCTTAGCATGAATGAATTTTAGATTGGAAGGGGGAAAATTCTCAAAAATCTTTTTTTAAGTCACATACAAGATTAGCTCCTAATACTTATTTATAAAGGTTTATTTTATGTTGAAGAAAGGGGGAAAAATAACCTTACTTGGATTACCTCAGGCACATATAACACATCAAAAGAGTCATGAGCTTTGTTCTGTGGAAATGTAGAAGCAGCTGAAAAATACACGGGAAAACTGAGAAGGAGATTATTTGTAAGTGAGGTAACAGTGCCTCCCTCAGAGTGAGCAGGTTCAGGGGAACAGCGTTACCTATAGCTCCTAGGCAGGCTACCACATCTGAATGGTCCCTAAAAGTATATGTTCATTATGCTTTAATGTGGAATGGAAAAGTAGAATAACACCCCTTGGGAGAAAGGTTGTGTACCAAATATAGGGGGTGGTCACATGATTTCCCCAGTGAGGATTTTATCTCCTCATAGCTTTAGCAAACAAAAATATTAGGCCTCATTAAACCGAAAGCAATAATTGAGACACCTCCCACTGCAAAACAGAATATAATATAGTTTAACAGCGCTTCTTAAAAAAATGTGGTAAGACAGCGAGGTGTGGTTTGTTGGGGTTTTTTTTGGGTTTTTTTTGGTTTTTTTTTGATAAGTGATTTCAATGGAACAACCATGAAACTTGCCCTACTCAAAGCCAGTACCAGGGTTCATCCTGATCGTACACATAACTTGGTCATGGGGCTTACAGGGAGGGGCAAAAGTTGAAGGAAGCAAGGGAAGAACTCTGGTGCAGAGTATTGCTACATGCCCCAACTCTTTCTGTTGAGGTAAGAAAACTTGTCCTTCTTGCACCACTCTGCCACAGTCCCTGCAGGCACCAGAGCTGTGTTTTGCAGTAGTGCATTACAGCACTGACCCGTAAGGACTGTGTCAGTCCATCATGGTTTCTTTAAGCACATAGTATTTGCACAAGTGCCTAGAAGGACCTACTAGCGCTATACCCTTTTGAAGTATGTAGCATGTGATAATATCATCCATGAGCAGATTTCCCTGCACAGAAGGTTAAGATTTTGACCCATTTTTGCAGAGAATTGGCTGGAGAATCACAGAATCACTAAGGTTGTAAAAGACCTGTAAGATCATCAAGTCCAACAATCAACCAAAAAACACCACCATGCCCATTAAACCATGTCCCACAATGCATCGTCCACACGTTCCTTGAATACCTCCAGGGAGGGTGACTCCACCATCTCCCTGGGCAGCTTATTCCAGTGTGTCACCACTCTCTCAGTAAAGAAATTTTTCCTAATATCCAGTCTGAACCTCCCCTGGCACAACTTGAGGCCACTTCCTCTTGTCCTGTCACTCATCACTTGGCAGAAGAGACCAACACCCACCTCTCTGCAACCCCCTTTCAGGTAATTGTAGAGAGCAATGAGGTCTCCCCTCAGCCTCCTCTTCTCCAGACTGAACAACCAAAGATCTGGAGCCCCTGCTTTCTTCAGGTTATAAATCCTATTGCTACTTTGGTTTACTGTTTTCTTCACCTCACACTCCTGGAAAGATACACCTGTCACAGGATGAGACTTCGGGTTTGATTCTTAGATTATCACATCACTGGGACCATTGTATGCTTAATGCAACCCAATTTCTGATGTGTACGGGCACCTCACATATGTTGGGAAAAGGAGAATGGTTATTGTTCCCACTTGACAGATTAGAAAATATCTGTCGGAAGACAGATGTAGGCCTACATTCTCAACAGATACCCAAGCGTTTTGAAGAACCAGACCACGTATTGGACTATCCTACCATAACACTGTTAGTACAATGGCTTAGACTGAGGTCCTAGAAGTAAACAGGGAAGGGAAATTAGGAGAGATGTCATCTCAGTGCTACCACACCTCATTCCATTTCTATTTACATTAAACCTACATAGCTGCTTTTACAGCTTTATTTAGCTTTACCATCTTGCATCTATCAGCAGACAAACATTGTTTGAGTTGTTTGCCTTCATCAAGGCATGCTGCTAATGTGCTTAAAAATGCCACATGTTAAACTAAGGGAACAAAAAAGAGATTGTTCCCTTCTCCAACCCCATCAGCTCTAATTGTCAACAGAGGAAAATGCTTCCCTGCAGGCCACCACTGGTATGTTGAAACAAAGATATATTTCTTGATATTAACTTCTATCTCAACAGAAATGAGTTATTGTAAGTGGCTTAAGTTGCACACCACTAAGCCTGTATTATCTCTCCTCATTTCTTCCAGACAGGATGCCTCATGCAAGACCTTTAGCCTTAGAGGTGTTGTTCCTCACATGGACAAATACAAATCAACACCCAAGAGAGGTTAGGGCAGTCAGGTTACCTAATCTGAAATCCTTTCAGTGGTTCTGCTTTCTCTGTGAAACAGAAAAAGTGCAACCATGAGCACTTGCGAAGACATCTGTTTGTTGTTTGGCATACAGCAGTCACTCTCCAGTTTTTATAGTGAATGGTCTCCTGGTTGATAGATACAGCTAAAACCCAAAGATCCAACAGAAAAAAAAATGGTACTGCAGCCCCCAGGCCCAGTACAAGACTCATCTTCCTTTATAGTTGTCTTACTGTTTCTACCAAGGAGTTTTGAACCTCCCCTCTAAATCTTCCAGTATCACCTTTTCCTGTATTTCCCTCAACTACTGCTGAAATTATGGTTTGATTATTTTTATTTGTAATGATTATGACAGGCAAGTAAGCTGTGTAGTATTTATGAAAGGACATGTTTCTGTCTAGAGTATCTCTATGGCTTCTCTTCCTCTAGAAAAAACAGGCTACAAACAACAGTAAGCAATGTAGGATGGTGTCCTACTTTCTAGGAAGAGAGCTATACTGAAGTGTGTCACTTGGTTAGCTATATTTAAGGGTTAGCTAGAGGCAGAGTGTAATTACACTAAGAATTAGAAGCTAGACATGCTGAACACTAGTGAAACCTGCTATGGTCCCACAGCAGAAAGAAAGCTCTCCTTACTATCAAAGACTGGGTTCTCATCTTTTAGTTAAGCTTTGTTTAATTTGTTTGCTGGCTCCCCTTCTCAGCTTTACAAACAAAGCTATATGCAAAACAGTTTCAAGTACAACCCAGCTAGGTAATTTCAAGAGAAGGTTACTTGACAACCAGATAAACTGTTATTCCCCCAAAGGGCCTGGGGCAGCATGTAGTAACTCAGTTACTAAAACAACCTCAATTTCTTTAATGCTTAATCCTAGAACTGCTTAGGTGCTAAGAAATACAAGTACTATTGTGGGTATATATGGTTGTATTCATTTTCTGACAGTTCAGGCAGTTTAAGTGCTTCTCACCCCTCTTTACAGGGTATACAGCAGAAATGAAGAAATATAGATGAGAGAAAAGCTTTAGCAAGTGCATGTTGCCCTGCAAACCATTGTAGATATCACAGTAGGATAATAAGCCCGTCAGCAAAGGAACAGGGTACACTCAGAGCAGTGTCTGCAGGCAGTGGTCAATTAACAGAGCCAAAATGGGTAAGATATTAGTCATGCACAGTAACTCCCTTTTAAGTCTTTATTCCAGTAATGCCTTGCAAGCATTTCCGTAAAGGATCACAAAAGAGGTTGCACACACGTGAATATCAGCTCTTTCAGAGTAATTGTAGCATTGGTAGCAGTTCTCAAAGCAACACTTTTTTTAGTACAGGAGCACTCATCTAAGTGGCATGTGGGTAAACTAAGGGCTAAGCTTACACATTGGGTAGCTGCTATACTCTGTGGGGGATTTTACTGTTGTTTTGTAGGAGCACGAAAAGTCTCATAGGCTTTATGACTACTGACAACTGCATTGTAGACTCACTCAGGATTCTTGCACCCTTTAAGCATATGGCAACACAAGTACCCCCTCCCGCACTGCAAGGAAGCCACACTTACCTTTGCAAAGATGCACAACAGGGTGCTGCTGCACTGCTCTCACCTGCCTGGGTAGAGGTCCATTTATGCTGCAGGCACCAAGAGCAAACAACAGCCCTGTAAACACATAACTTGGACATGGGAGACAGCTGCTGCCAGGGTATCTACCTGACTACTCCAAGACTGTATGTATGCTCGGGGCAGCCTTTTGAGCCACATTATCTAGAAATCTGCCCATCACCTCTTATCTCCTGAAGGGAACTGATTGCCCTGAAGAGTCAACCCCTTTACAGTTAAGGGCAGCTTAGCAGCTATTTTTTGAAAACACTTGAGAATTTTATCCCTGAAGAGAAAGTTCATGTTCTTAATCAAGTTCAAGTTGTCTGCTAGTACAGACCCATGCTTCTTTGCATGGGCTTTGCATATTTAGAGAGGAGGGTTGCGGTAGACAGGACAGCTCAGGACAAAGTCAAATCACAGGTAGCCACCCATATGCATGTACTATAAGCCCTGGAACAAGTTAAGTAAGAGCTGCTGAATGGCAGTAGGGAAACCTGCAGCTATCCTGTCAAATCAGTTTTGACAGCTTGTAATGTGGAATTCAATACCTTCTCGCTGACCTCACTACCATGTATGTCCATAAATAGGAGTTGCAGGATTCTTAAGTGCAGTGTCTTGTTTCTGTTAGTTAAGGCAGCTTTCTCCCAACAATAGATTAGCTGTTAGACACAGGAGTGTCTAACAGTGAACCCCCAGTTTCCATGAATTAGCTACCATCTTAAGCTGAGCAACTGCAGTTAATTCATGCTGCCAAATTCATGGCCTGAGAAATCTTGTTTTATTGAGTTCAATCCCTAACCTCAGTGAAAGGTTAAACTGAGAAGTGAAGCTACAGAAAACTACAGAAGAGTTATTTTCTTAATCTAGAGAGAAATAAGGCAGAGGAGACAGTTTAGGACACAAAAAGCCTTTATGTTTGAGAAGTTAACCATTTCAACAGAAGACTCTGAAGTATTTTTGCAACTACTGTTACATTGGACAGTCAAGGATACAAAACTGCTGACAGAAGCAACAGTGGAGAGCACCAAATTAAAAAAATGCATGCTTCAGCACAACTGCACAGATTCCTCCTCTCAATGAACACTTGCCTGCTCAGACTATACTTAATTCCTACCCATTTCAACTTTACGCCTCATCCTCCTCTCCTTCCTCTTCAAATTCCCCCTGCTCATCAGCAGTGGCATCCTGGTATTGCTGGTATTCAGAGACCAGGTCGTTCATGTTGCTCTCTGCCTCCGTGAACTCCATCTCATCCATGCCCTCGCCGGTGTACCAGTGCAAGAAAGCCTTGCGCCGGAACATGGCCGTGAACTGCTCCGAGATCCTCTTGAAGAGCTCCTGAATAGCCGTGCTGTTGCCAATGAAGGTGGCAGACATCTTGAGGCCGCGCGGGGGGATGTCGCAGACGGCCGTCTTCACGTTGTTGGGGATCCACTCCACAAAGTAGCTGCTGTTCTTGTTCTGCACGTTGAGCATCTGCTCGTCCACCTCCTTCATGGACATGCGGCCCCGGAAGATGGCGGCCACCGTCAGGTAGCGACCGTGGCGGGGGTCGCAGGCGGCCATCATGTTCTTGGAGTCGAACATCTGCTGCGTCAGCTCGGGCACCGTCAGGGCTCGGTACTGCTGGCTGCCGCGGCTGGTGAGAGGGGCGAAGCCCGGCATGAAGAAGTGCAGCCGGGGGAAAGGCACCATGTTGACCGCCAGCTTGCGCAGGTCGGCGTTCAGCTGGCCGGGGAAGCGAAGGCAGGTGGTCACGCCGCTCATGGTGGCCGACACCAGGTGGTTGAGGTCCCCGTACGTGGGAGTGGTCAGCTTCAGGGTGCGGAAGCAAATGTCATACAGGGCCTCGTTGTCAATGCAGTAGGTCTCGTCCGTGTTCTCCACCAGCTGGTGCACAGAGAGGGTGGCATTGTAGGGCTCCACCACCGTGTCCGACACCTTGGGGGAGGGCATGACGCTGAAGGTGTTCATGATGCGGTCGGGGTACTCCTCCCGGATCTTGCTGATGAGGAGGGTGCCCATCCCAGAGCCCGTGCCGCCACCCAACGAGTGGGTCAACTGGAAGCCCTGGAGGCAGTCACAGCTCTCCGACTCCTTCCTCACCACATCCAGGACAGAGTCCACCAGCTCAGCGCCTTCCGTGTAGTGCCCCTTGGCCCAGTTGTTGCCAGCCCCACTCTGACCTAGAGGGCAGACCAGAAGCAAGGTGCCACATTAGTGCCCCGGGGAGGGACAGAGACCATCCCACTTCTCCTGCCCCATGGGGCTCACCCCGCACCTCCATCCCCACTGTGCTGTTGGGATTTGGTCGCCCCAGGTCACTTGCACGCTCGCTCTGAGCCTTTCCTGTGCACAGAGCTCCCGCTTCGGGACACCTCCATCCCACACTCACTCACCAAAGACAAAGTTGTCGGGCCGGAAGATCTGTCCAAAGGGGCCAGAGCGCACAGAGTCCATCGTGCCGGGCTCCAGGTCCACCAGGATGGCACGGGGGACATACTTGTTACCTGTGGGGGGAACCAGCACCAGCATTACAGCCCTGCAGCCAGCGTCAGACAAGCCCTGCTGTGCTCCCTTCCACCTCCCCACAGTTTTCTGCCCAGGATGCGGAGGGTGAGGGAATTTGGAGGGAGGTAGTTGGGAATGGGAATACAAAGCAGCTGTTAAAGCTGTGCCAGGATGTTACCCCCTGTGGGGAGGGCTGGGGCACAGCCCCCACGGCAGGATGCACCGGGGACACCGTGCCTGCCCCCCCAGAGGCACCGGGCCGGGAAGCTTGTCGCAGAGGGGCGTTACCGGTGGCTTCATTGTAGTAGACATTGATCCTCTCCAGCTGCAGGTCGCTGTCCCCGTGGTAGCTGCCCGTAGGGTCGATGCCGTGCTCATCACTGATGACCTCCCAGAACTGCGGGGACCGGGGGAGGGACGGGGTGGGTCAGCGCCACCACGCCCCGCCCGCGCCCCATGGCCAAAGCCCCGCGACGTGGCGCGCGAGGATTCGCCGCGCGTGGGGGGCGGCCCCCGCCAGACGCGGCCGCTATCGCGCCCCTCACCCCCACCACCGCCGCGAGGGGTGTGGCACCGGCTCGGCGCCCCTTCCCTCCACCCGCCCGGGACCCCTGCAGCCCGCGGGGAGCAGATGGGCGGCAGGGCCGCCCCTCCCACCCAAAGCGCACCGTGCCCACGCCGCGGGAACCCCCCGCGGTCCCCCGCGAGGCGACAGCCGGAAGCCGCCCTGCACGGAGTCTCCCTCGGCGGGGCGGGCCCGGCGGTGCTCCCCAGAAGGAAGGGGAGGGGGGCCCCCGGCAGCGCTCTCCGCCGGACGCGCGGAGCCCGGCTGAGCGGGCACCGCCCCAGACCCCGACCCGGCGCCCCGGACAGGCGGGCAGGGCGCCCGCCCGTACCTTGGCGCCGATCTGGTTGCCGCATTGCCCGGCCTGGATGTGCACGATCTCACGCATGGTGCCGCTGTCCGACGCTGCCCGCTGCTACTGCTGCCGCCGCCTTCACCTCCCGCTCCCGCACTCACCGCTGCAGCGGCCGCGCCCCGCGCCGCGCCTTAAATCGGGCGCCGCGCCCCGCCCCGCCGGTGACGTCATGCGGGAACGGCGCGGAGCCAATGGTCGCGCGGGGGCGTGGCGGGGCTGCGGCATTGTCTCCCGCAGCGGGGGGCGTGGCGGGGCACTGGGGGCGTGGCCGGGGGCGTGGCTCCCTGGGAGCGGCCGCCGTGCACCGGTGCCGCCGCCCGCCGCCGCCGCCCCGGTTCGCCGCTGACAGCGGAGACAAAGGCGCGCAGCGCGGCGGTCGGATGGCGGCCCTGGGCCGGGGGATCGGGTCGGGGGCCCCCTTACCCGGCCAGGGCCCCGCCCGCCCCGGGACTTTGCTGGCCGCCCATGTGCGAACCGGCCCCGCCGCCGCGCTGCCGGCGGCCGCCGCAGCCTTTTGTTCCCGGAGACAACCAGCTTTCCCTGCCGCAGCAGCGGGCGTTGCCGCGGGGCGGGGGGGGGGAGCCCGGCGGCTGCCACCGCCTCCGCGCCCCGCCGGTGCCTCCATTCACACGGCGCCGGCGGGAGACTCCCCTCCCCGCGGGGGCACCACGCACCCCCGACATCACCAAGCACCGGTGATCGCCGCCTGCACATGCCCGCGCCGGCGGTCAGGAGCCCCGCGCCCTGACCCGTTCATCTACCCCCGGCAGGACGCGGGTGGGCTTCCCCCCCAGCACGGGCTGTGCCGCGTAACCTCTCGCCCGCCCCCCCCGCCCTGTGTCCAGCCGCCCCCCGAGCCATCCCTGCCTGCCGCGCCCCCGCTGCCGAGCTCAGCCTTTCTCTCTCCGCCTGAAAAGGTCGGATTTAGTTCCCGTAGCTGAGCCGGGAGCCGCTTTCCCAGCAAAGCGACCCGCTCCGCGCTGTCCCCCGTCCGGCTGCGGCCACCAGCGACCCTCAGCCAGACAATAGAGAACGCGGGTGCTGCTGCACAGGGCCCGGGGGCTTTGGGGGGGTATGTTCCCTGAGCTCTGCAGCAATCGGCTCTTGCAAACTGGCAGCACTTTGTCGCTTCGTTGCGGATTTACACATGGTGAGGGATGAAGAGAGGCGAGGCGCTGCAAAGGTGGGGGGCAAGGGAGGGTGGAAGATGTGCGCCCCAGAGATGCTTCCCCGCGTTTATTTTCGAGCAGCCCGGTGTGGCACCGCGGTCACTGCAAGGGCCGCAGAGCCGGCGGGCAGGGCACATGCCCACGCCGCCGGAGGAGGAGGAGGTGGTCGGGGAGAGGAAGAGCACGGGAGGGCGGCACGGTCCGCGCCGCGCCCGGGGCCCTTCGGTGCGGTCAGCGCGGCGTGCCGGCTCCTCACCGGGACCGGCTGCTTCACCCCACAGTTTGTATGAGTGTGCGCGGCGACGGGAGGGTGCGGCTCCCCCGGGAGAGTGCCCGGAGCCCCGGCAAGGGCGGGCAGGCTCCCCGCAGCCAGCGCCAGGCAGTACCCCGCTAGAGCCGGTTTTAGTGACCCACTATTTTAAGGCTGCACCTATTCTAGAGGTACAGGTAAAAGTTCATCACCATTTCCAGCGCGTATTTCTTCAATATACGCTTTCCTTTGTTCTATCCATGTGCCGATCCCCCTAATCTTTCTAACCTCGTTTATGCAAATCGAAAACCCTGCCTGTGGATCACTCTAGATCTGATTTTACGTTCTTCCAAGGCAATCTGCAGAACAACCCGGTTTCGTCTGATTGATATGCCAAAGCATCCACACCTTTCTTTTGTTCGCCTCACAGGGAGAAGGCATCCCATCTCCAAAAGAGGATGCTGGAAAATACGCTCTCAGGTTTGTCTCTTCTATGGTGATTTTGAGAAAAAATAAATCTGATCACTTGCACTCCCTGTAAAATCTGTTTTTACTGGTCTAAGACAGGAGCAATTTAACAGTATTTGGTTATCTACGCTTTGCAAACAATGCGTAGCTTTAATTCCAAGCGAACATTTTTTGTGGCATGTTAAGTGCTTAATCAACATCCACATCTGTAATTACTTGTTTAAAAATAACTTGCAGATTAGCAACTCCAGTGGACCACTGACCGCTTCAGGTAATGATTCAAAGTAATGCCAGTCTTTCCCATGGCTGCGGTGGGTGTGCTCCTGAAAACAATGTCACAGCAAAACTCGGTTACAGCAGAGCTGGTGCAAAATACAGGTACTGTGAGATCTCCAAGTATTCTGCATATTGTACAGTGTATATTAGTTATTTGCTAGAAGAATTATTGACATTTCAGCACAAAAGGGAGTAGCTGATTTTACACATCCTCCATACCTACATTAAGCTCATTCCTAACAGCTTGAAGCTTCAAAGGAAGCCATTTTAAAATCCAATTCAAGGAAAACAGATTATTAACACCGGAGGAAGGAAACCCACCCCAAGTGCTTTATGTTAAAATAAATTAATTCACATTTTTTGAAAGGTGGGGGGACATTCAAGTATATCTTCTGTATGGAACTTGTTGAGAGTAGAAGAAAAACAACAACGTGAAATGTTGATGACTAAAACAAACAGCTGCATTACTGGGGGATGAGGGAGGAAATCCAGGTCTCGCTTTCCTGCAGCCCCCGGACGAGACCCTTTGGAGGTGAACAGCAGCCATTCAGATAACTTCAGGAGACTTCAGACAAGGTCCAGCTTAAGTCGAAGGTAAGCATTTGAAACAGAGGGTTTCCCAAAGGTTGAGCGTAGCTTGTTGCAAATTACTCGCTGGGAAATGAACTGTTCAGCTGTTAGCTGCCGGTGCTTCTCTCCCCCCCTCTGTATTTGTCTCACATCGATGTGCCTGTCAGCGCAGCCCCTGCCCCAGCCCCGGCCGGCCCTGGCTGGATTCCTCCATCCCCAGTCGCCCCGGCAACCGGGCCCCCCTCCCGGCAGAAACGAGCCCGACAAAAAAGAAAGGAACAAAAAAACCCTGCAACATTTTCACTCCTCCGGCTGATTTCCCAGGGTGTAAAAGCAGCGTGGCTATGGGGGGTGCAGAAGCGGCGGCAGGGCGGGTGAAATGCCAGCTCACGGGGCTATTCTGCAGCCATGCTTGCTGGACATATGAGAGGAGGAATAACGTGACCTCAGTCAAGAGTTTGTTTAATGAAGCTCAGAGGATCAACCCAGTTTTATCCAGTGTATCCAACCTTAATGATTCTGTGATTCTGTATCCTCTCCCCCCTCGCTTTCATGGTTCCCATCCTCCCAGCTACAAGGTTGGGTGTGATCGCCGTCTGAGCCTTAAGCTACTGAAGTGGTCACTGATGAAAGTCCTGACGCCCTTGCAGGATGCAGAAGGTTGCAACAGCCAGCTAACAAAAGCCCAAGGGCAGGACTCAGTCATTTTACTTTACAATAGGAAATACGTGCATTTGTGTGATGTCCTGCAGCACGGTTTGTGGGTCATTAGAAGGTTTTTCCTAAAGAGAAACTTGCTCTTCCTTTCAGAAAACATGAGCCCATCCCATGGCTCAGCATCCCATTTTATGGGTCATGTCCTTGTCTGTGGCTCCTCTCAGAAAGATGTGAATGACTTAAGGACCTTGAAGTTATGCCCAAACCCCCAAGAGTGGCACCTAAGCCTTCCATATCTTGAGGGGTGGGATGCTGTAGTGTATAAAAACAAGAAAGAAGTTTGGACTCTCGCCAGTTGAGGTCCTGCACCACAGACCAGGCTAGACAGTAGATGACCTGCATCTAGGGCGGCTCACGAGGTCATTTAGGGCAAACCAACCTTTTGCTCCTCAGTGTGCACCATTGTAACTCAGAGGAGGGCCAGGGAGGGACAGGCTGGGAGGACCCTGGGTACATTTGGGAGGAATTCGGGGTGGTGCCCATGCAGAGGGAATATTTTGTATCTAGGCAAACAATATTTTTGGTAGGGGGTCTCCATCTCTGCACGCCTTCTTGGTTTTTGCATACGGATTGCTTGGAGGCTATACCAATGGCTGGACCAACCTGTGCAGGCTGGTGGGAAAGGAGAAGAAGCAGACAAGGCTGGCTGCAGCCATGACTGTATGCTAACCGTGACCTTCGGTAGCCTTGCCCCCAACAAAAGTCCTGGCTGTAGCATGGCCCAGCTGCACAGTCTTTGCCCAGGCCCTCGAGAAAATTGCTAAGCTGTGGGAAAGTCAGCAGCACAGCACCACACCCGATAAGAGAACGTACAAATGCAGGCAGAGATAGGATTTTAGGAACACGATCATCAGTAGCTCAAGGACAGGGGAGAATCAACACCAGTACAGAAAGCTGCAAAATCCTAAAGCAAGAAAACAGGGAGGCCGCAGAAAACTGCAGCGCATCAACACTGAGGACATGTTCATGGGAGCAGCAAAGACCAACCCGCCTGCTCCTGCCCGCACCTGCCCGGCCAGCACACCAGCGGCTGCCTCTGCCCATCGGTGCAATGCTTAAACCCCAGAGCTCATCGAAGCCCAGCTGTCTTCAAGCCACGGTACCCAGAATCGATGGCAGCGTGTGCCCAATGAGAAATGCCCAGGGTGGCCCAGGACTGGGCAATAAGGGGTGGCCCTGCCATTGGCAGCAGCCCCACACCAGCTGGGCTGCTGGGTGGGCTCTGGTTACATGACAAGCCCCGACGGTGCCCGGGCCGTGGCCATGCAGTACCTGCAGCCCCCAGGGCCACCTGGGCAGCACCCCAGGGGAGCAGGGGCACCCCTTTGGTGCTGCCATGCTGACCAGAGGGCCCCGGGTCCAGGGCCGCTGCCCATCTTGGGGCATCCCTGGCCTCGGCATGGGTGAAGTCAGGGGCTGTTGGGGCATCCTCCCCACAACCGGCTTCAGCCAGAACACAGGATTATTTTTTTCTCTTGTACTGCTGCTACAAGCCACTGTTTCTATCAATGAGTCAGAAATATGTGAATGTTTCAGTTTTGCTGAGAGCACCTACCTGCTCACCAGTTACTCGTTATTAGACCAGCTAAGGATTGCTCTCGTGAAACAAAAGCCGGAGCAAGGCTGTTGGCCAGAACCCCGCTCGGCACTCTTGGAAAGGAAAAAAGGAAAACCCCCAGCCTCAGATTAAGGACTCTCACTGCAGCACCTTGTCAGCACAAATTACAGCGGTAAGGTGTCCCAGAGGAGGCTCTGAGGGTCACACCGGCACCATGCAGCACCTTTCACGTGCATAGCATCATGTATCGTGAACTCAGTCCCCAATAGCACATGCTGGATCCGTCACAGTGTTATTTCTTGTTTCATCTCATTCATAGTAAGGCTTACAGGAATGCCCTTATATAAGCAAACAATAATAATTCAAATATCTAATAATGTCTCCAACTGTATTTAACAGAAGTGCAAAGGAGAGATGAAAAATAGTTTCCCTAATTAGGAAATTATTGAACGGTGAGAAGCAAAGAGCAGGTAGGAGGCAAAGAGCAGTTTTCCTGTGATCGGGTGAGAGTGCTGATGAGAAATTGATCCACTCTCTAACAAATCTGCTTGCCTGGCCCCCAAACATGGCAAGATGCTGTACGGATGCTGGGGTCCCCTAACCAATGGTGGGAAGGCGCTTTGATCCCTGTGTGCTCAGCTCTCCAGGCATAAATATTAATAAGGTTCCAACCTCAGTGCTGGTGCTGATGCAGCTGTTTCTACATTCATGTGGAACAAATTCAGTAAATGTAAAAGAGCAAGGCATGAAAGAAAATATTCACTTGCTCATCTGAGTTATTCTTGAAATCTGGTCTTGGTCCTTTCTTTCCTGAGCAGGACTTTTTTTTGTGTGTTCGGGCTGAACTGAGATTGGGCAAATTTGCATAGTTTGAGGATCTGGTTGCAAATACCAGTGTCAGAGGGCAAAACCACTGCTGGACCCTCATTTGCGGTCGTCACGTCAGAATCTGGAACTGCAGTGATACAGAAGCCACATGCCTAGCAAACACTCCTTTTTTGCTTTGATCCTTCTTGGTTAAACATTTTTTCTTTCCACCCCAAAGACTCATCCTTGAAACCCCGATAGCAGCACGCTGCCCTGCATCGTTACCAAGTCGACTTTCTACTGAATCCATTGCCTTGCTCGGCCAGCTAGGATTTGGTACATTAAGGAAGCAGGAGCCTTTGTAACCGGATTGAACAAAGCATTTTTTTCAAGGTCTTCTGCCACCACCCTGCTCTCTCCTCCCTGCAGTAGTATTGCGGCTGGCAGCGCTGCTTGCTGCAAGGAAGCGTGTGCTTGTCAACTCGTTAACGCTTTCTTTTTTCCTTTGCAAAAGGCATGGTTGTGCAAATGAATTGTAAAGATCTTATCAGGCAGCTGCTGTGGCTGCACTCAGGTGCCTCTGATACGCATCTTTTGGAAGACTGGAAAGAAAACAAATATAATTTTGAAGGCTGAAAAAAAATATGGCCCCAGATCACTCACATGCATATTAAATCTCTGGCTTACTGGAAAAGAAAATGACCGGAAAGATTTCTCTCTCTCCGGCATCACTTGCCCTCCCGTGTGGGGCTGGAGGGAGATGATCTGGGTGCCAAGAGCCTGCAGCCGCGAAAAGCAGGATTTGGGGGAGCTGCGCAGGGCTCCGGTGCGCTGCCAGCACAGCGGTATAACCTCTCTCCTGACGGCGGGATTTACACAAAGGCTTTGATCATCTGCTTTAGTAAAGCTGGAAGCATCCTCGCCGAGCTAGAACCGGCGGCAGAGATGAAAACACTGCTTCCAGCCCTTCCTTCCCCCGGTACTTTAAGGAATCCCTGCCACTGGGATTGCAACGATGGGGAAAAGGTGGCAAAACCGGGGTGTGGGGACCCAGGGCTGCTGTGCTGGCACTGACATTGTCACTGGGGGCGCGCAGGGTAGGTGGGTGGCAGGGGCTAATAGGGGAGCGCAGGGGAGGGGGTCAGTCTGTGCCCGCCGGGCTGCGCGGGTTTCACCGGCTGAAGCCCCATCTTCGGGCGGGTGGGGGTGCGGGTACGGGAGCAAGCCATCCAGCGGCAACTCGGGAGCCCAAACTGCAGCATTTTGGACAACTGCTAAGCGAAGTTCATCATTACGAGCTTTATCTTCAGCTCACAGGAGACAGCAGGTGTTTTTTCAATTGATTTCTGTAGAGGCTGGCTCAGATCCTGAATCTATTGAAGAAAGGTATCACTCTCAAATGCCATGAATTCCTTTGTCCTTCTCTCTCCTCCTATTTTCCCATTTATGGTTTTCTACAGGATTTAGGGATAATTTTCACCTGATTTGTGTTTGCCTCATGAAAAACACATAACAAATGTCCCTTTATGGGACTTCACGCATGCACATGCCTTTCAATCCTGGGGGAGGCCACCATCTGTCCCAGGACTCTGTTACAACAGCACCTGGCACCAGCTTTTTCAAACACCAAGCAGAAAAGGGAGATGATTTCTCATGCTTTCCGAGAAGCACCAGGGAAGGATATTTTTCAGTTGCTGTTCAAGGGCAGGACACAGACTTTTTGAAGATGCAGCTTCAGCCTGTTGGGATCCTACTTGACTCTGAAAATACAGTAAAGGAACTCTGATAACATTTTCCTCAGGTAGTCTGTTCTGACAGCGTAACTATTCTGTCTGTGCTGTTGTCCTTTAAATAGGCAACACACCCATCTTTGGCGAATAGCGCTAAGTATTATTTTATTTTAACTCCGCAGATCGGAGACAGATCACTGAAGTGATGTTTGTGAAAGTTATGTTCTGTGTAATCATCAGTAACATCAGATACACTGATTAGGTGGCAGCAGTAGCCATTTGACATACTTCTGCTAGGAAATCAAATACATCCCTGATTAAATCATGCTGTTCAAGAACTGTACTGTGAACTTGGAAAGCCTGGCCCAAACAGCCATATCCTTAGTGGATCAATGCCGGGCTGCTCTCTAGTAATGTACTGGTACTAAGCTACTGTTCGGGATATTTAATCTTTCTGCTAAACCACTGTATTCAACAGAGCAGGAAGGAAAAGCCAAGAGAAAAGACAGGCTTGAGCTAAGCCACCTCTGAGTGAACACTTGAAGGCTGCTAAGGGACAATGCCAGGCCTGTTAGCTTCATTCCTTGTCCAGGGAGGAGGAAGCAAAATAATCAAAGCTGATTTTGTCCAGCTAGTTTTGCTTGCAAATGGAAAAATTAAAAGGCCATGGCATTACTTTAAAAAGTAATGAAAGAGAGTGGCTGTTTGGAGAACGAGACTGAGAGCCAAGCGCTTGCTGGCATGCTTGGGAAAGGGAGAAGCTGTGTGCAGACATGTCCAGTCAGACCTGCAGAGTAAGGGACTCTGTTGACAGAGACTATTAAGCACAAGGCCCGGTCCAAGGAGGAAAAGAAGATTCATGGAAATTCTGGCATCAGCAAAGGGAAAGTATCCAGAGGGATGGGGAAGAGGCCGGAAGAGCAGCTAGCGCCATAACCATGATAATAACAAACTATCTTTCAAAAAAAGGAATTTATTCCCTTCCCAAAGCAACCTGAGTCTTGGTCAAACCTTTGTTTATGTGGCTGCCAGCACTGCATATTGAATCAGTGATTTCCACAGCTAAGAACATAACTCTTCGCAACCTGAGCAGACGAGTCAGCCCTCCAGTCAGTAGCAGACTGGCATCCTCCCTGGTTCAAGCACATGACATACCCTGCGCCTGTTACATACCCCAGCCCTGCGTCCTGCTGGGTGGCCCAAGGACAGAAAAATAGCAGGATCCATCAGGTCTGTTGTATGTCATGTGGGATCTAGGCATCTAATTGAGCAATACAAGGGAAAACATTTTTCAATGCTATGTCTTTTTTTTTTTTTTCTTTTCCTTCTCAGCCTTTCAAAAACTCAGTTCTATTAGGCTTTCATGCCTGTTCCCTTCCCTGTCAGGTCACAGGTATGTAATAGCCCATTGCACCTGCAGATTTCACTACAGCTGCTGGCTTTTATGCATGGGAGTCAGTGTTTGTAAGCTGCTTTGGGGTTCTCCACCGTGAAGTGGTCTATATGCATATAAAATATGATTTCCAGCTGACTGCGTAAACCTCTTCTTGTCCCTGAGGGGAGCGATGAGTCACTCCGTGTTAGTGCCTCGCGTCCGGCAGCTACGAACCCACATGTCTCAAATGCTCCGATAGATCTAAGACAAGTTTCTCCAATGACTCATATAACAATAAAAGGAAAATGTCTCATTTGATAACAGCAGAAATTTAGTCTGGGCTCACAAAGATCCTTACGAGCTGTGTGTTACACAGACTTCCATTTAACTGCAGGGAGATAGGCAAGGGTTATTGTACTCTTCCAGTCTGCAGAGGAGTGAAATAAAGCAGAGTAGAAGGGATTTGCACAAGGTCGCCATGTCAGTTGGGCACAAAACCTAACAGCCCCAATTTCTAGTCCAACACGCTGTGCAGCGGATCACGACAAGCTGCCCCTCAGAGAATCACCATGCCATGTGCATCTCAGGCCACATCCCACCCGGGCAGGGAAACCCCAACAGCTGAGGTTACAAACGCCACAAAAGAGAAGATGGTTTTCCTCGAGGGGAGAAGCTGGTACCTTAAGTCTTTTGGAAATCAGGAGCTGGATTTCCTCAGAGCAATGCCTGCCTAGGTACCAATAGACACACTGAGGAGTTATTATAGCAGTTGTGCGAACACTGTCATAGCAGCTATTGCAGATGTGGCATTGCTTGTACATCTACATTTTGCATTTGCTTATGGGTGCTTTTTCAGACATGGGCTTTTTGGGGGGAAGGGGGGGCTGGCTTTGATATTGCTTTGGGCTGTGAGATTCATAGCATGAATTTGGTGCAGTCCCCTGCAGACCTCTTAAACTGAGTTTTTCATACAAGTTCACCAGTCTGATTCCCCCATTTTCTGCAACTCTTTCCAAAGTTCCAGCCTGGATTCTCTTCCTGTCTCTTTTCTGGGACCGTAAGTCAGGCTGATGAACATCTGACAAAGTGTTTTGAGCCCTCAGGTTAAGAGAGTGCTGCGGCCATGTTTCAGGAGTGGTTTCCTATCACAGCTAAACAAACATCCCATCCCAGCATCCCAGGAATAGGTTTTGAGCAATTTGATTCCCCAAACTGACTCATCATCATATCAGATGCGCCCTAGAAAGCAGCACTGGGGCAGCCCCACCTAAAATTGGTTTGGATGGCCACAGTATCACAGCCGTGGTGACTGTACAGTGTCAACAGAGACACTTCTCCTTTTCTTGCTTGCCCATGCTTGCCCTCCATGATGCCAGCACAAGTATTTGAGCAGTGGCACAGCAAGCTAGATCAGAGGACTGATCCAGCTGAAAAAAACAATCCAATGGTGACCAAGCAAGGAAGTACTTTTTCAGCTCCTCAGGTGTCCTGATGGCACAGGGAGAGAAGAAGACCCCTTCAGCCACCAGTGCCACCAAGGGAATTCTACATACAATGAGTCTCCAAGTCTCAACACAAAGCAGGTCCCCAAAAGTCTGGGGCTGCAGCACAGCTACTGTTGCAGCAGGGTGGTACCACGAAGCCTCACCAGAGCGGCTGGGAGGCTTCATTTGGCTTGATCGAGCAGCCATTTACTCTGTGAAAGGACAAGAAATCAAGAAAACTGGCATGTCGTGGGGCATCAATAGAGGGTTCACTGACACACACTAATGATCAACTGCTTTCTCACATGTCAAATTCACACTTTATACATGCAGAAGCACAGAATGTATTTTGGAATCAGAAGACATTTGCCTCCCTCCGTGACATCCCAGTTCATAATTGTGTGCTTTACATTTCTTAACTCCTCAGTTACCAGGAAGAAGATATACTCCTGGCTTAAAACTGTACTGGAGGGGAGAGGATGGGCTGTAAAAATCAGGATTTAGGATCTAGTAACTCTCGAGGGCAACCTAGCTTTTGGAGAAGAACAAGGAGCATGGAAGTACATACCTTTAAACCACATCTCCTGGGGCTTAGATCTCATCTGAGCAGCAATATAGATACATGCATCCATACACACATGCAGTACTTTTGCTACACTATCTTTGCTTTATCATTAGTTTGCTATCCAGTGTCTCACTGCAGCTGAGGCTCATTCTAGCCTCGTACCTGACATGCCTGCAGCATCCTAATGGACACTGCTTTCACGGTCACAGGAAAAAGATGAGCGTGTTAAAGGAAATGCAAGAGGTTCCATACGCTGCTGGAGTGCTTTCCCCTCTAATTTTGCAGGGGCTCTGATGGTCTTGCAGCGCTATAAATAGGACATTCATTTCACACTTGATAGTCTGGTTCTGCACAGCTCCACTCACTCTTCACACCTGCATTGCAAATAAAAATGCTTACCTGGCATTTTACTTGCTACACGAATATTTTTCCTCTTCTGAGCTTAAACAAGGATTTAGCATGATTTACAGATAGCAGCTACATTTTGCAGAAAAGTGTTAAATACGTAGAACTGCTTATGTGCAGAGGAAGCCTATGACCTACCTTCAGAGGTCTGCAGGGCTTAGGATCCCAAGGAAAGCTACAAGCACTTTGGGGAAGACTCC
Organism: Gavia stellata; assembly: GCF_030936135.1. Taxonomy (NCBI): domain Eukaryota; kingdom Metazoa; phylum Chordata; class Aves; order Gaviiformes; family Gaviidae; genus Gavia; species Gavia stellata. The sequence continues at coordinate 93,205,162 of NC_082596.1, forward strand.
TGATGAGAAGAGGAACAGATCAGCGCATGATGAAACAGGGGCAGTTCCCCTTCAGGGTGAAGCAAGCCTGTAGACAGCCTTGGAAGCAACACAAGGAACTTGTACTTGATGTGGAAAGACCGGGGAAGAAAACAGAATACTTTTACTTCAGCCTAGCACATCATTTAAACATAGGTTTAGCATGCAGGGAGACCCTACTTGGTGGGAAGGGACACGCTAGGCTGGAACTTTGTCAGAGCAAATCCTCCACTGGGAGTCCACTGCAGAAGCCAACTCTGTCCCGATGTAGCAGAGAAACTGGCTCTGAACACTTAAAGAAGGATTTGCCTACATGAATAAATCTATCTGCAAAACTGTGCACACCTTACCTTTCACCCTAACCTCCCTTGGAGTCAATGGAAACCAGTCAGGAGGGGATGCTTCTTATGCAAAAGAGAGATCTAAAGCAGCTCAGCTGAACTGTGCCCTAAAATTGCCTACTTCTCTCCCCTGATCAAGCAAGCCTGGGGCAAATCTCCTCCATCACCCGCAAGTGTCTAATCACAGGAATCTCACCATCACCACCTGTGTGGCTCCCAGCAGATATTTTATCCGGTGCCTAGATTTTTATTTCTGCAGTGCTCCCGGCCTGTAATAGATTTCTCTGGTTTAGCTGATGGCTTTACACGCCCCCCCCCCCCCCCCGCCGAGTGCAGAGTCAACCCGCAGCCTCAACAAGCAGAGAGAGGAACACAAAGTAGAGGGAAGCACTTGGTGCAGGCAGCCAGCACTCGCCCCCTTCCAAGGTGGCTTTTGTCACCTGTTTGCCTGTCTGATCTCCACAGTTGCCGCAGGCTAAGTGTCAGTTTGCAACAGGCTGCTGGGACAGGTAGAGGCTGATTTTTGAGCCCCAGCACAAGCCCCAGCCTCTGCACGCACTCACCTTGTGGGAGGCCAACCCATGCGGAGGCGAAGTGTTGGGACGGGCTGCGGAGCTGGGGCACGGGGGAGAGCTGGGGACCAGCACAAGCCTGATGCTGCCTCAGCAGTGCAGTGGGGGACAGGCATGGCCGGAGTCTGTCACCATACATCCCGTGACACTTCGTGTGAGCAGCAAGTGACAAATGTAGGGCAGAGAAGGTGGCCTGCGACACCCCCCCTCCGCCCCCAAGCTGATCCTGCGCCATGGGATGTCAGGGTATGGCAGCTGAGCCAGGCTTAGCTGCCTCCCGGGATTTAGCATCGATGCGGCAGCACGGGCAGAAATTAGCAGGGCTGAGGATTTTGTCTTTTGGCAGATGCCAGAAGAACCAGAGTGGCTGAGGGAAGAAAAGTGATGACCAGTTCCTTTTTTCCCCGTTTCTTCAACATGAAAATGGAGTTTTAGAATTTGGAAATGGAAATTTTGATTTCTAGAAATACGTACAAAATTGGAGGCAGAGGAAACACTAACTAAAAAAACAATCTGTGTCATTGACCTGCTTGTTCTTTAGGCAGAGATGACACCTTCCCCGCTTGTGGTTCAAAAATACACGTTTCCAATTGTAAAGGGCTCATGGCCATCAGTGTGCCGCCTATATTCTTATCAGCAACAGACAGCACAGTTAAGGAAAATCCTCTTCAGTAATGACCAGCTTAGCTGTGCTGCGGTGAAAGTGTGGGGAGCACAAAATTCATGCCGAAAGTAGGGCCTTTAATTCACGGTGCCATATTCTCTGGAGCTCAGCAAACCGGACTCGCTTGCTTTGTAGATCCCCTGGAAACCTCCAGAGCTGAATGAAGCCAAGGTCACCATGACCTTCCTCCTCCCCTTCCCCGGCGGGTTTCCGAGGCCGCACAGCACCACGCCAGCCCCCTCCCTTTAACCTGAAACCCCGGGGCTCCTCCCGGGTGACTCGCCCGAGCCGCCTGAACCCCGCTTTGCCGGCCGTGCCCCCCCCCCCCCGGCAGCGGTTCACCCTCCGTCTAGCGGGGCTTCTCCATCCCTGCGGCTGCCCCCGCGTTAATCCCGCGGCCCCGGTCCCCCGCGGAGGGCGCAGCGGGTGTTTGCGCGGGGAGGGGGCACCGCCCGGGGGGGGGGTGAGCCCCGGGGAAGCCGCGGACGGAGGAAGAGTGCGCCGGCCGGGGGGCGCGTGTGCCTGTGCGCGGAGGGGGTGTGCACCCGGGGCTGCGGGTGTGCCCCGGGGGGGTGTCTGCATGCACGGGGGGGGGGGCACGGCGGGGTGTGTGTGCACCGGGAGGAGGCTGTGTGTGTGTGCACGGAGTGGGTGAGCACCGAGCGGGAGGAGTGCGCATTTCGGGGTGGGGCGGGGAGCACGGAGGGGGGGCGCACCCGGGGGGGCTGTGCACGGACCGAGGGGTGCGTGTGCGTGCTGGTGGGGTCTGTGCACGGAGGAGGCGCGCACCGGGGAGGGGCTGTGTGCGCCCGTCCGTGCGTGCGCCCGCCCGTGCATCCACCGCGGGCGGGGGGGAGCGCCGTGCGGGTACACCCGGGGGTACGCACGGAGGCAGCGTGCACCCACCGCGCTGCGGGCGGGCGGCTGCTTAGGGCCGGCGCTGGGGGCGGCACCGCCGGCAGCGTCTGTGGCGGGGCGGGCACGGCAGAGCACCGCCTCCCCGGGCAGCGGGGCGGGCCGCCCGCTCGGGCGGGACTGAGGCCTGCTTGCCGAGGCCTGGCCGCGGCGGGAGAAGGGCCGATGGAGGCGGCGGGCGGCGGGGGAGCGGCGGCGGGCGGCATCGCCCTGCACGACTTCAGCGGGCGGCTGGGCGAGCAGCGGGTGCACTTCCACGCCATGCGGCTGCGGGACTCGCTCTTCCTCTGGGTGGGCGCCGCGCCCGCCCTCGCCAGCCTGGCCGTCGCCATGTGCAGCCCCCGCGTGAGTGTCCCCGCCGCCTCTCCCGGGGCCCTGCGGCCGGCGGTGGCCCCGCGGCGGGGCGGGCGGCCGGCGGTGGCCCCGCCGCCTCTGCCCCGGCTTTCCCGCCCGGCGCTGCCGCGGACTGAGCCCTGCCCTCTGCTGTGCTCCGCTTGCAGGACAGCATCCCGGTGGCCGCCTCGCTCCTGGGGGACCCCTCCGACACCGCCTCCGCCTGCCTGGCCCAGCGCTTGGGTAGGTGCGGGCGCGGCGGCTGCGCGCTGCCGCCGGGGGGGGCCGGATCCGGGGCGGCGGGATGCGGAGCCGGGCGGGGCGGTCGCCTTCCCTGGGGGCCGTGAGGACGCGCGGGTCGGGGCTGGGCAGAGCCGTTTCGGGTGGCCCCGGAGCCGCGGGCGCAGAGGGATGCGGTGCTTGCTGCCCCCGCGTCCTCTGGGCTGGTGCCCGCGGGCCGGCCGGGAGCCCCTCCCGGCGGTGCAGGTCACGGTAGTTTCCATTACGATTCGCTTTGTTTCCAGCTGTGTACCGGTCTGCCCAACCTCAGCTGGCGGGGTCTCTGCCTCAAGGCAGGCTGAGCATTGTTAAAAGCGTATTATTTAATACCCTGACCCGGGCTTTGGGTGTGAGGCAGGGGAAGCACACACTGGCACCTATGGAGTGGGATTTCCAGTGACCTCCTCTCTATAAAGCTGTAATACTTCCCTGCAGTGGGGTGGGGTGGCTGTCATGCAAGGCACGTGCGTTCTGCCTGAAGATGAAGCCGACTCTCATCACATCTTGCACCTTTTAGCCCCCAAATTCTGAGAAGTTCTGGCCTGGAAAGTCCTGGATCATCTCACAGATGCCGGTGTTTGATCTGACTGTCCCTGCAGCATGTAACAGGCACCTCTCAGGATGTCTCCATTTTCAGCATGTGTAAGAGTCTCCTGCTATACCTAGTGCAATGCCGACGTAGCCAGATTTCTGACTCTGAATGCTAACTTTCAGACTCCTGTATCTCTAAAAAAATACTTGGCCTCATGTGTCCTGGCACCCTCACATCTCTGACAGCTGCATCATGCTGGTTACTCATCATCACCTACCAGTAACTGATGCAGCTCCAACTGGTGAACTGCTGAAGTACTTGTTACCGGCTTTTAAATGCAAGATGCTGCGTTGCTCAATTTCATCTTACTTGTGGCGTTTCAGTTGGAAAGGCCACATAATTCTTCTTAATTATCTGTGTGCTGATCTTCGTTATGGGCAATATGTCCTGAGTTTGTACTGTCAGGCAGTTTCACGAGTCTACATCTACTTCTTCTCCATGGCCACTAACGCATATATAAAAAAAGGATTGCTCACAAGACTGATCTTTGAAAAACAGTGCTAGCGTCCTTTCTTCATCCAACAACTTATCTTTTAATAAGCACTGGTGTAGTCCCCCCTGGTGGCAGCTCTTTCTCTACATACTGGGTTCAATCATTTCCACTTTAAGTAATAATTCTATGATTTCTTTATGTGTAATTAGTGCATTATCCTGAAGAAGTCAGTTAGTAAAAATGTAGTCAGAGAAGGTTTACTTTGGATGAAGTGTAACAGTTTATTCCACTTTCCGTTTGGTCTCATTACTCATTTCTTCTGAATCTTGCTCTAAGCTTCTGTGTGGCGTTGGAGTCTAGCTAACAGCTCCAAGTTGTATCGGTGATTCCCGCCCTCTCCTGTCTTTTCTTTATAGCGCATGTGCTGTCTTCACTTTTGAAGATTTGTTATAGATTTCGTAGCTAGAGTTGGTAATAACTTGTCATTTCTTATATGAGTTCTTTCAGTGTTCTAGGACAGAGGCTGTCCAGGTCACCTGATTTTTCTCCCAGTATGTGGTCTAAGTTTTGCTGCTTTTTTTTTTTTTTTTTTTAAAGATCCTTTTCTCATTTACATTGCTAATTTCACATACTTTGTTACTGAGAACTGATAGTGTTGCTTGGTACTGGGATATCAGTTACTCTTTATCCTCAGACCATAATGCACCTTCCTGTTTTCTTTTTGTTTGTATGCTTTAAGTGTCTTTCATTATTTCATCTTAAGCTTTCTGTGCCAGCAGTGGCCCAGCTAGTCTTTTGGTCAATGTTCCTCTGTATCCGTGCCATCTAACCTCTGGGTTGCAGATTCCTTTGCTAGTCAGTCCCTTTTCTATTCTTTATAGATACTATTCTTACTCATGCTATCCTGCTTAAGGTATACTGTATTAAGGAAGGCCTGTAGACCTTTTTCACCTTTGGTTGGAAGGAGAAAGTCAATAGTACACTTCTGGCTTTGAATAACTACGTGCTTCCTCTTTACCTGATTGTAACTGACTTTTGAGAAAAGAAATACATCTTCTTTCTGAAATCCTACACCTTAGTTTTTAGGCTCACTTTTGTCAATCCAGCAATTTAAGTCAGCTCGTGGTCACTTTGTCCAAAATTGTTCATTCTCCTGAAACCAGTGGATCTGCAAGATCATCGCTAAGCATGTCTGTATCTTCTTTGTTTCACAAAGTGCTCGGTAAGGAAATCTGCGTTCTGCCTCGACTAGAAATACCAAGCTTTGCTGTTATTGGTGTTTAGTTTTTCCTTTGGGAAATTAAATCCGTGTTACTCCTACAAATTCCGTAATAACAGAGATGCAATTCACAGCCAAGCCTGACTTGTAGCTGTACTTCCAAGGCAGCCTTTTTGACCATCCTGCCACGTGGTAATCTTCAGGCAGGCAGTATCTTCCTGTGCTGTCACCATTTTTTCTATGCTGTTTCCATTTTGGTCTTTGCAGGCACTAACTTAAATAGCATATGATGCCATTTGAATGTAAGTATTTTTATTTCTTACACTTCCCAGTCGCATTCCATCACCTGCTGTTTGTTCCTGCAATGTCAGGTTCCCCGCCCTGGAGCAGGAGTTTCAGCGCTGCCGTGCATCAGCGTACACATTCTCCCGTTGTTTTCTTTACAGCCTGGTAGGGGTCCTAGCCAGAACAGCTGTATCTGGTGTACTGGCTCTATCTTCTCCCTTATTTCAGGGTTGGTTTTTTTCTTTTCCATTGCTGAAAGCGCATTTGCCATGTTCCTATTCCTCTTTCTACCTCTTTCTATCTGTATGCTTTTATCAGGTGCAGGGACTGTTTCCTATCACCCTGCCTGATTGCTCTGGCACGAGATGTGTCTCACTAGGCAGGAAACCCAAATCTTAAAAGATTGTTTCCTGTGCATTAGTGCAGTTCAATTCATGAGAAAGTCTTGTCCATTAGTGCCTCCCTTACCTGCATATCCCAAAACCACAGCGCTTTTGGCCGCAGTGGCTGCTGAATAGTGCTCTGTCTCCATCTTCCCTCTGTAGGGACTGGCAGACTCTCGGTGAAGATCACCTCAACCTCTTCTTTGAGTCTTTCCCAGCTGGGCACAGTTCCCCTCCACCACCTCTTTTCCAGCATGAATGGTCTACAAACTTATGCCTAACACTTGTTCTGTCCTTTCTTCTGCTCCCACTGGGCACCTCTGCGAGCTTAGATTTGGGCCTTGGCCCTGTCCATGAGGTTGTAGGAGCGGGTCTGTGCTGCTGTACCGCACAGCACTCAGCGTGTCCCGGACAGCGGGCTGCCGAGGAAGCTTTTTCCCCACTTCGAGGGGCTGGTGCAAAGGGGGTTAGCAGCCAGGCTGCGTGGGAAGCAGCCCTGCTGAAGGGTTTTTTAGGTAAGCCTTGTCTTTCATGGTTTTCTGCTTTACTCTGAAGTTGCAGAAGGTGTTCCATGCAGGTATAAGATCTTCCCTCTTCTGTCCTTCCCACAAGAGTCCACGTATCCAAATGAATCCGCAGGGAAGTGGAGACAGAAAAGGTCCCGCTGGGAGCAGAGCTCCTCGAGCTCCTCAGAACAGGCAGCCCTGAGGGATTCACAGTGTTCCCGGGAACTGGAACAGCATCCCAGAGACTCAGTTGGGTCTTACGCAAACACAATTAATGAAGTTGAGTTTTGACACTGCAGCATAAAATGTAGCTTCGTTAAATGGGATAATGGTATTAATTAGTTCAGAATTAGTGTTGCATTCATTTAAGGCACGATGATGAAGCACTAGTGCTTACAAAACATGCTGCTTTATACCACAAAATCTGGTGCCAAGCGCTAATATTTTTGCAATCAGAGCAACGTGCTGCATTATATCAGCATTTTGTAGCGCCAAGTCTTAAAAGGCAAATGAGTCCTTGCATTTCAGAAGCAGCTCTACTTGCTAAGCCAGGAAGCTGGTAACCTGTTAGAATGGAAAATGATAATAAATTGATTTGCATAATGAAAATGCCTCAAAAGTGCTGTTTAAGTACATTTTAGATGTATATAGAGGTTTCCTGTAGTTAACTTTCCCATTTAAAAAGGATTGAGATATTAGGAGTTCAGGTGTCTTTATTTTTAATTTTTAAAATTCAGATGATATTTTTGAATATTCAGCAGAACAGTCTGATTTCTCCCTGGGATCGTCAGCTCCCAGCTCATTCCCTGCCAGGAATATCTTGTGACCCAAATACCATTTTTTGGTCTTCTGTTTTCCACAACTCAATTTAAATTTAGTGCCTGTTTTTGCTTTATGGTGTTTGCCTTCTTCACAAAGTTTAGCTTTAGCAGTGTATAAAGAGTTACGAATTTCCTGTATTACTATGGTAAAATCTAAGTAGGATTCCATTTGATTTATAAACCACTTCTTGATGTTATCTGTTGTACTCTGATAATTAAGTCTTCCTGCCCCAGTGGACATTATTTTTGTCATTGTTAATTAGCTCTGTCATGGAAGGCAGCTCTTAATTTTATAGCATCTCTGTCTAGGTATTTGTCATTACAGTAGCTGGAACTTGTGCATGGCTTCATCATGTTCAACCCAGGCTCTCCAGCCTCCTGGAGTGTTCATGGACACAGTATAAATAAAGGTTAAAGGCAACAAAATTGTTGACAGCAGGCTTAGACAAGAGTGGTGCACACTTTTGGGGACCTTTTTAGGGGTTCACAGTAAACCAGAACTTTGTTAATTGGAGCCTAATCACTTTCTTGTGTGCTTTCCCTCTGTGTTTTTCACAGCATTGACTTAACCAACTCAAACTAGATTTCAGTGCTAAGAGTCCAGTATAGTCTGTGGTTTCACTTAAACTGTACTATATTTAAGAAGTGTCCAAAATCCACTAAAAGTACTGTGAGGCTTTGCAGTGACTAATGGCTTTTTGCATCAGGCCAAAAACTAATTGATAGTCACCAGGCTTATATTGCCCATTTCAGTGACGTGCATAGTTTTGCCCAACTTGCCAACGCTCAGGTACTTGTTCTGCTATTCCTTTATAACTGGGTCCAGCATGGCAGGAGTGGAGAATGTTGTCTTAGAAACCTGTATGATACGGCTTTTTAAAAGGCTCGCTTGAATACCATCATCACTTTTATATAAGAGCAAACTATGGCTGACTACTCTGTTTTGTGTTTTAGCCAGCAAGACCAAAAAACAGATATTTGTCAGCTACAATCTTCAAAACACAGACAGCAATTTCACCTTACTCATAGAAAACAGGATCAAAGAAGAAATGATGGCTTTTCCAGAGAAGTTCTGACTTTGCATCGTTGTAAAATAACCTGAGTTTTTGTTTTAGAAAAACTGATTGCAATTTTCACACTGACATTAAGTTAGTATATTTGTTTTGTATTGTTTTGATTGAATTCGCAGTTGTTATTAAATATAGATGGACCTAAATACAGTTGGACCTGGATTTTTTTTTTCGTATTTGCTACCCTGTTAAATAGGGGATAGGCGAGTAGAGTAGAAAATAGTCTGCAATGTGAGAACATCACTGTAAAAGCATGTGCAGTGTCTGGCCTGCGTGCAGTATGGGGATCTGCTGGGAAATCAGTTCCAAATTCTGCCTGTACAATTAATCTACTATGTAGTAGTATTGAACATAGCATTGCAGCTTTTAGTATTCAAATAATAAAAAAATCCCACGTTTTCTGTATTGAAAAGCTGTAACATAAAATGAGCATTACCTTGCTCTATCTTCTAGCCCCTGTTGTTTGTAGTACTAGTGCTAAACACTGGATTTCCTTCCATCTCTTGGGCACTGAGGACACTGGAAGGTTTCACAAAGGGCTTTCTGTACGTTCCTGAGGGCTACGTAGAAGGAAAAAGCACAGCTTGAGTTTTGGAGCAACAGATAAATCTGTCAGGCTGCTAGACGAGCATCATGTGTGTAAGTTGAGCATGCTCATTAGAAAAATCAGAGCAGTCACCACCACCACCACCACTGCAAAGCATCCTGCTGCTCCATCTCTGGACTTGCTTTTAGGTAGGATGGATATCCTTTAAAAGGCAGTTCCATGGGCTGTTTTGTTCAACAAGAAGGGCAGCTAAAAGTTAACTGTACAAAAACCCCCGAACCAACCACAGAGCCAATGGCGTGGTGACTGCAGGTGTCGATACGTGCTGTGCTATGGCACACCACCTGTTATTCCCAGCAGTGTGGAGGAACACTGAACGTAGCAACCTGATGAGTGAGTGCAGGTTATTTCTTTTGCATTGCAAGTTGAACCCTGACTCAGACATAAGCTTCTGATACAGATAAAAAATACTAGTGCTGCTGCTAGACGACTGTCCTAACAACCTACGGAAAACTGATGAACTTACCTTGCTGTAGTGGCACAATCAGCAATTAAAAACTGTAACCGAGAGGTTGCTGATGTAGAAGGCACAAGCCCTGATGAGTCTCTTGTCCGAAGGGGTTTGAACACCCAGTGCCTTCGATGTTGCAGGTTTGACGTGGGTGCAGAGGACCCTTCCTTACCTGGTGGGAACAGCTGCCAGTCCTTGGCCGCAGTTGAAGATCAGAATAGCAAACAGCAACTGGTGGAGGGTATTTTGTTTTTAATTTACACCACCCAGGAAACCGAGTCAACTGTTCTTCTGTGACTGAGTGTAAAAGGTAATTAGTTGCAAATCAGTGGGCTGATTTAATTAGTCTGATTTAAAATCAGCTCATTCTGTTTGTAGAGGAGGGTAGGGCTGTTTTTTGATGTGTCACGTTAGCTGCTGCTGGGTTGTTTCAGAAGTCACTGCAAGGGAGCCAGACCAAGGAGAGCAAACTGATGGGACAATGTCATTTTATTCTGTACATTTACATACAAAGTTCTTTTCAGTAGGTACAACAGATGTAACATCATGCAGACATTTAGCTTGTAAGACTGTTTTCAGTACTTGATTTAAGCTTGTGCTATGAGGAAGCACCACCAGACTATTCATGATCAAAACGTACAGTAACACGATTCTTTAAAACTTCATCAGAAACTGAAATGGGGAGGGAGGTCTCACCCACTAGACATAACACACCATAATCCTTTCCCGAAACATTTTACACAATACATTTAAAATGAGGTTTGTCATTTTATTTTTCTTTAAAAAAAAAAAAAAAAAGAAAAGTTACAGCAGGGGAGATCATCCCCCCACTCAATAGTGTTGTCTTATGTGCCAGCTACAGGCGCAACTTGACTTGACATTCACAGAGTTCAGTTAATGGCACTTCTGCTTCCAATTTGGTGACTTTTAGTGTTTGGCTCCAGGAAGTGGCAACAGTTACAATACTTCCATTAAAAAAAAAAAAAAAAAAAAAGCCCGGTTAACGAAACTGAAAAGTAAATCTCACGAATTCCTTTCTGAGTTGCCACAAAACACTGGCAAACAGGTGACTGTCATCCGTTTGCAGTGTGTCTGGCAACAAAAGCAGTACTGGAACCTTAAAAAGGGAAAAAAATCCCCAAGATCAAGCATAATGTCACTTTCACATTTTTGTCTAAACTTACGAAGATGGAAGAAAGCCCTTAAATGCTAAACTCAAAGAAAAATCCACTGATGGGCTTAGAGGTTACTGAAGGTTCACAGAAAAAGGCCAAAATGGACAGGACAGCTTTGACCGCTTCCCCTGCTGCGGTGGCCAGAAAAAGCCGCCTGAGAAAAGCCTTTCCTGTCGATGGCTGCGGAGGAGTCGTGGCCGAGGAGCTGATGGTGCGGCAGACTGAGAGCCCTGTCCTGCCGCGGGACTAGGCAGAGGACGGTAAGCATCTCCGCTTTTCGTTTCTGCCCTGCTGCATCACCTGGCAGCCGACTCCTCCACACGAGAGACGCTCAGCAAAAGCTTTCCAACTCTGGGAGCGTGTGTGGAAAAAAATGATAATCACAGGAGCATTCATCTTTTCAGGAAAAGGAGCAAAACTGGAGCTGCCAAGGCAAGAAATGAGTTTGTTTTATTGTCGTGACAGAGGCAGAGGGCCAGACGAGATGTTGGGGCTCCCCACCTTGCAGAAGATCAGTACCGACTACCTGATTTCAGGCAAAAAACCCAAAAAGCAGCAAATCAAGTCAATTTGATAAGAATTAAAAAAAAAAAATTGCCGCATGCTCCTGTCACCTAGTTTGCCTGTTACATAAATGCTGATATGTTTAAACAACCATTCTCTTTCCTGGGCCCCTCTGTCATCAGAGAGCAACCACCAGCATAGGAAACGATGAAGCGCTGTGGACAGCGGGGGTGAGCACACCAGGACTGCTGGCGGTGCTGGAAGCAGCCGGTGTAACAGGCTTGCGGATGGTCTACAAGAGCCGTACCATAGCTTGAGCACACACGCGCAGAGACCACGAACGAAGGAGCTGCTGGCTCCACGGCACAATGGATGGCAGGACGCCGCTCTCTGCTTCTGCGCTCACCCCCGCTCCTCAGCTTTCAGGCCCTTTTCCATTAAGACTTGTTTCACTTCTTCCATTTTTTGTTGTGAACCTGCTTCCCCTCCGCCCCCCAACGTGTGTGGCTTGCAACAAGCATCTCATATCGAAGGCAAAAGTTATTGCACAAATTTGGCACGTGAATACTGCATGAGTGGGGAAGGCCTGGGTTTTTTCCTTAGGTGAACACAGACCGCAGAAGTCTCAGCACAGAACAAAAAGAGAAGCAGCCGCGCTCAAGCTCGACAATAAAACTTGAGTGTAAGGAAGATCGGGCTCTCGCTGTCACAGCAAGTCTAGCAAAGGTGAAAAAAACCAGTAGTGTAACTTTGGGCAAAACTACCATCAACTGGTCCAGTGTTTCTTACCAGGCTCAAGAAGAACCCAAATGTCCACATCCTCTGTACAAAAATTAGCAGCTTTAGGACAACATTGTTACTCTGAGCAAACAATCTCTGTTGCTTCTGCGGGTCTACCTGTCCCCTTGCACTCGTCAGCATCTGAGGCTGCGCTACTTACTGCATTGCCCGCCGGGGAGCACGTATCTCTGATTTATTGGGGCCTGTAAGAGGACATCGGCAGCCTAAGGAAGGATGGAAATTGTTAGGTACAGTAGTTAATCGACAATATATACAGCAAAGGAGGAAGGGGGAGGGAAGGCAGAGGATGAAAGTGCAAATGAACGCTTCCCATGCGTACAAATGCAAGATGTACATCAAACAAAGTGGCAATCGTATGGACACTCAATACAACATCAACATCCTGCTGCTCTGTGAGCGTGAATGTCTGCACTACTGAGCAATCACAAATGGATGGCCTGAGTGAGAAAGGAGAAGAGGAAGGGAGAGTGGGGAGGTTAACGACAATGCAAGAAAGCTGTTTGTTCACACAGTCCTTGCATTGAACTAGATCCTCACGATATTCACACAGTGAGAACCGAAAGCCGATGGCCAAAGGTTTGGGAGCTGGAGGAGAGAAGTCAGGTGGCCACTATCAAAGTGCCGTCTGCACAGTAGGAGACAAACTGGATGTTCACTTTGCTTAGCCTAGGGTACGATCGATCCAATTTAAGTAAACTTTTTTTTTCCCCTGAATGAAAATCCTATGAGAGCAGTTGGGGAAGGGGGGAAATCTGGGTGAGTTCACTGTATATTCTTGGGTCAGAACCAGAAAACATCTATAAAAGCCCCAAGACAGCCAACAGCAGACCGTAAGTCATTATTCACAGGCTATCAATTCACTCCTTTCCGACAGTCACTTAAGCATTTTGTCCACTTAAATTGAAAACAAAAACCCTGGTTCTAAAAACAGGTAAGGCAATGCCAGGACACTCGTCTCCCAGGAGCAGGAATCCCAGCTGCGCTGCCTTTTGGAATAAAAATACAGATCATAGCCCACGCTCCTTACTTTTTGTCCCTGCTGGTCTATGCTCTTCTCCTGGAGCAGTCAATCAGAGATTCTGTTCCTCCTGGTAATTAAAGCCATTCTCAGCAAAACTAATTTTTGCATCATTGGTCAAATCATTTACATTACTATTAAATACCAGCGGGAACTGTCTAAAATAGATTAATGGACTTTTAAAATGCAGAAGGCTGATTCTCATTGAACAATCAGCTTGTTTGGGTAGGATTTTCTTCACTGCATTAGGTGAAAAAAAGTACTAATTTAGAAAGTAACTTTTAAGTGCACATGGGCTATAAAAACAAACATAAGCTGCCTAAAATGCAGTCAGAGTCACAACAGGTTTTGCTTTTTTTTTTTTTTGCTTTTTTTTTTTGGTGTGTATACAAACACAGCAGGCAACCTGGGCGCTTGGACTTTCTAGACAGGCAGAAGAATGTTGCACAAGTCTAAATTTCAGTCAATTCAACTTTGCAGTGGATCCCTCTTTCCTTTAAAGAAACACAAAAACAAACCAGAAAACAACCCCCCCCATGGTTTCTTTCTTGGAATGGCTGCACCTCTTATAATAAGATGGCTTCATTTTTGTGATCTATGAAAGGAAAAGGAAATAAAGTGCTTCTTGAGAATAAATCAAAATAAATATACATATTTAATGGCAGGAAAAAAAGAGTTCTGAAGGGCTACCTCCAGCCACATCTCTTCTCAGATGAGTCTTTTCCCCCATAACTTTTTCAAGAGCAATCTGCACAACAGTTGAAGATGCCAAAAATTGCTTTAGCAGCAGAGTTGAATTCCCTCAAGTCTGTGTCTGCTCCATCACCTGTTTTTAAAATCTGTGCAAAACACCTTTGCCCTAAGTGCTGCTCCTCCTGCACAACAGCAGCAAATAAAATACAAAAGAAAGAGGAGAAGGAAAAAAAACCACCCAACCAAAAAAAAAGAAGGAAAAAAAAAATCCACCCGGTTACATTGACTTCATCCCGTTGGCAGTGGTGTTCTCTGAGATCCCGTCACTCACAGCTGTTGAGTCATGGAGGCCGGAGTAATCCTTGAGTTCAGAGTTTGTCAGGAGCAGGGGCTGCTCCCCCTTCTTGTGCGGCAGGAGGGGCTGCCGGGTGTAATGTTCCCCGTCCGGGATGTTCTCGGGCAGGTTCTGGTTCTTGCTCTCCGGCAGCAGCAGGATGCAGATGATGCAGATGAGCGTACAGCAGGCGAAGATGACGTGGTGGAGGAAGTAGCCTTTCTGGTTGTGGAGCTCCATGATGGGGGCTGTCAGGCGTCCGAAGCCCGCGCTGGCCAGGACCAGCCCCAGCCCGCCTCCCCTGCAAACACAGCAGAGGTGAGAGCCCGGCCCCGCAGCCCGCTCCTGCCAGCACAGCCCCATTGGTGCTGCTGTGGGGAGCCCACAGACAGCCCTGACGGGTCCCCCAGACTACCCCCCATGGGTATGCACCCAGGCATCCAAAACCTCTAAGGCAAACCTGGTTTGCTCACAGCCTTTGTACTGTACAGTTACTCCAGTAGGGAGCGGCTTTGCTGTTGCAGATCATTGCTGCCTATTTGCAGCAGTGTGGGGAAATAACTGTAACTCAAGCATCTTTTCACACCCATATAACTGCCCCCACATAAGGAGAAGAGGAGCTTTATCATGTGTGTAGACAGCCCTCTAAAGTATTACCATTTTCAAGTATTCCTATATTCAGTGAGGGAAAACCAGATTTTGCTTAGCATGCCAGCCTTCTCCAGCTTAGACAAGACACACGAAGAAGCAGTAGGTGCAGAAGTCAATTCTGGCTGCCTCTAAAGTGTCTGGCATCAATCAGCAGTGGAGGCACGAGATTAGACTTTACAGGCCGCTGCCTTGATCTGTTATACCAAAGGCTGACTGCTGAAATATTTTCTCCATAAAAATTGTGGTGACTGGAACCTCTCAACACACTGATGTAATAAAATGCATAATTTTCAGAAAAAAAAGATAACATAGCTAGTGGTTAGAATAGGAGAACAAGAGTTTGCGATTCATTTCTGAGACCTCCTTTTAACTGACTGTACAAGTTGAGGTAGGTCCCTCCCTTCACTCTTTCTTGCTCTTCTTGTGTATTCTTATATCACAGAAAGGTTACAAAAAGGTTAGCATTGGTGAAACGCTTAAATTGTAAATAGGTAACTTTGTAACGTATTCTCTATGGGAGAAATCCTTATTTATTAAATGCAATGTGCTTGCGTATTGAGATCATACATACGCGCACACCAAAAAACAGTGAAAACACATTAAAGCTTAAAAAAAAAAGCGTGGAAATAACCTCGTCTTCCTCCAGTCGCAAGCATGGAAGTCGCTTGTGCAAGCCAAATTCAGCGCTCTCTCCTGATCCTTGGCTACGCAAGCAACCTCTCTTGCAATTCCTTGTCTTGCTCATCAACGCCTGTCCAGCTCCTGGAGCAGGCAGACCTGGCACACCTCCGGCCGCGTGCGCACATCCACCTCGTTTGGAGGCACCGCTCGCGCTCCCAGGGCCTGTCCCCGCTGGGTCACCCCAGACGGAAGGTGTTTCTCTGGGGCGGACCCTTCCCTCCTCCTGCCGCAGCACGACTGAGGTCTCCGGACAGCGGAGCATCACCCTCAAGTGACTCATTTTAGCAAAATCTCTGAGAGCGGCAGCTTGTCCCTCATTTTCCAAAGACCCTGCTGCCTGCAGAGGGAGGTCTCCCTCTGAGCTTAATTGCGGGCACCCTGCTCCCACTCCCCCACCAAGCTTGCCTGGGCAACATGCTTCCTGCAGCTCCTCTGGGAGATGCCATCTATTTCCAAACCCTCTGGTGATCAGAGGGGCTCAGGTGCTTCAGTTCCTGGCCCAATGGCTGAGATTAATAATTAACAATAACTGGACCTTAAAGAAGACAACTGCAGAAGGCAAATGAACTGCTTTACATCAACTACGTGGAAAAAAAGTTTCATTGACTATTGAGGATACTAGAAATCACAGCACTATAAACCTACAAATGCCAAATTCACTCAGCCAAACACTGTGTTAAAGCTAATCTTCACTCAATCCTTTCCAAAATCCACTGCTGCTTACTTGACAGCTAAAGGGCAGCAAGCACAGATTTCAAAAGACGCTCTTGGGACACTGACTGGATCAAAAATTCATGTACGTACCTTCTAATTCTCCAGACTCGGCAGAGCATCTTTCACAGACAACAGTGATTTCCCCAAATACTGCAAAAGCCCTTATTAAAAACTTGCCAGCTTTCCGATGGCAATTTAGGAACCCAGCTGAATGCGGCCATTGTACAACTGGCCTCCCTGCAACTTCATTAATACACTCACAGGAGTAATTGACACATCCAGCCCTGAATGCATGGCAAATCACTCTCCAAGCTGGCTCCAGAGCAACAAAAGCCTGGCTCATTTACATCAGTGTTTGCTACGGCTAAATTGTATCTCAACCCCCAAGAAGGACCTGAGGTGAGTTTTAAAAGCTGCTGTAGAAGGACATCAAGCAAGCTGAAAGGAAACAGGAAAAGGCAATAACAAAGACGGCTCTGTCATTATGGGTCAAGCGGCTTCAGATTTGGAGGGGAAAAAGAAGTTTTTCCATATGACGTCAATAATTAGAGCAGGCACCATCAAAACTTGGCAAAAGAAGGCTTGAAAATACATTTTGGTATGCGTCCTAGAAGATTTTTTTTTAATGTTTGACTATACTGCGAATATGAAAATGGGGGGAAAAAAACCCAAACCAAAACCTTGAAAATACCGTCAGGAATTTTTTGTTGTTCACGTGCACATCAGGAAAACGGGTACGGGGCGAAAGAGGCAGCACCCTCATAATCCACACTGTTTTTGCAGGCGTCATGGGGCAGCAGGTGGAAACCAAAAACATTCAGGGTGTTTTGGGGCACCGCTCCTCCTCAATATGAGGTCTCCCACGGTGGGGGGCCAGCGTCTGTACTTCAAACGCGCTCCGAGGTGCAGAGTGGAGCCGAGGGAGGGAGTGTGAGGGCTGCTGGCAGCCACAGCGAGCCCCAGCTTCTCCCCTCGCCCCTCCGCCTGGCAGCAGCGGCTGTGGGGGTTTTCCCACAGCATGGCCCCACGCTTCCCCAACCGGCTCGCCCAGCGGCAGCGAGGCACAATGGTTTGCGTGAGGCGTACGGTCCTGACACGGGCAAATTGCAAAGGGGCCTTGGTCCAAAATTTTGTCCTCAGAAAGGGCCTCCCTGTTCACGGGGGAGAATTTCCTCGCTGACTACCGCAGTGTTTTTTCAGAGAGCAGCCAAACGTCCTCGCGGATAGTCTTTGCTCAAACCAGGCTAAACCTAAGAAAGGGGACTTGCCCTTCTCAGCATTGCTCAGGGGAGCAGAGAAATGTTAATGCTATCTTCGGATGGCCATTTGCCTGTCTTGAGCAAACGGGCTGACACGCGGTGTGGCTCGGAGTACAAAAGAGCCAGAGAGCTACTGAGGCTGGAGAAGACTTTGGGAGAGCGCCTACTCCAGCCGCCTGCACAAAGTGGGGCCAACACGGAATTCAGACCAGGTTTTTAGGGCTTTGTCCAGTCAGCTCAGCCCCTTCTTGAAGTCAGTCCCGGAAAACCTACGTGGTTTTTCCCTGCCTTTCCCGTACATGAACGACCCTGTTGTGTGCTCAGTCCTAGGCCAGAGCTTCAGTAACACACCAGGACACCCTTGGCCTCACGGGGCAAGGCACCACCTTTGAAAAGCCAGGCCTGGTTCAGGTCCCAGTAAACAGCACTGTACCCCACTGGAAATTTGGCTTGAGACAGCTATTGATGGGTAAAGCTCCTAATTCGGCCATCGCTGCCCACTCTTCATTTCTTTGGCCGGGTGGGCACAAAAGCAGGACACAGAGAGAAAAACACAGGTCTCTCTTCCACTCGGTAGTAACTGCACACGCAGAGGACAGGGAGAGGACACACCACACTTTCCTCAGCCCACTCCTATTTAGCAGCCGTGCAGACTGCAGTCGTGTTCCCATCAAGATTATTAGAGATGGATTATCGGCGCCACTTACTGCTTAAATTCAGCATTTGGAAGGAGCTCCGTACTGAAGCCCCCGGTACAAGGAACGGGAGCTCCTGGTGAAGCCCTCCTACCTAGCGCCAGGAAAGCGGAGTGCAGTGCAAGGTGCGAAGGACCCCTCTGTGCCACGTGGCAGTGTGGGACCTCTGGGTTTCTGGAGCATACGGCACTTCTTGGCAATGAAGATGGCTGTTTTCCTCCTACACCGCTGTAACCGTTCATCTCAACACCACAGCAGTAGAGCTGGACAGGCGCTACGGCTTCGCTATCATGCCACGCTGTGTTCCTCCCTCAGGGGTGGGGGATTACAGGTGAAGGATTTGATCAGGGAAACTCCAGACACTGCCCCAGCGCTCTCTCTGCCTCCCTTTTCCTTAAGGTTCCTCGAGATTCAACCAAAAGCATATTAAGACAGTCTGAAACACTAAACGGTGTCTGAGACAGTATTCTGGAGAACAGGTTATGAGAGAGAAGCCAGATCCCACCGAAATGCAAGACACAAGGCAGCTTAACCACACCTCTGCCTGCGACAGGTTTATGCACCGTCCTGAGCTCCACCTCCTAATTACATCCCTGAATGGATCTTATCAACAGCTTCATGGTGGTAGGACCGCAAAGCGCTGCAGAGTGTCATCATCCCTATTAATAAACGGAGACCCTGAGGCATATCCAGCTATTGCCACTCGCCTGGTGTCAACCAGCAGAGTCAGGGGAAGCAGAATTTCAGCTCCCAGACAGGATTTTCTGCCCTTCCCTGGAGCAACATAAGTGATTTAAGGAAAAAAGGTTGCTAAGTTCACACTGCGCATCTGACCCTACTTGGCAGATTCTCTTCTGGTTGATGTGGCCAATTCCTTATCTGTATGTCTTTCAAACAGAGACAAGGAGAAAATTAAAGAGGCATAAAAACACCAAACTGACTGACACGCACGTAGGTAAATAGCTGTTAGTGTTTCAGGCTGCTGTATAACCTCCTCATCAGTCACACTGCCTTTCCCTGTGGAAATAACATTATCTGTAAAATACATTCACAAAATCAGATAGCTTGGAAGAAAAGGCCATGGATCAAGGAGAATCTTGCTACTCAGCTGACAGTTTTGCTATAACGCTTTTGCCAAGTTACTGAAAAGGCATATAATTTGGAGGAAAAAAAAAGAAAAAAGAGAGTATCTCTTCCCTCTACCCTCTCTCCCTCCCACCCATATGACCTACATTCCTGGGAAATTCAATGGAGTCAGGGCAGACTCCTGAATCGCTGTGGCATTGCTGAAAACATAATACAGAACACGAAAGCACAACCTTTGTGCTGTGAAAGATAACCATGAATACATAAAATGGTACAACAACCTGACTATACAAAGACATTTTATGAGAACCTCTCCAATGAAGATCACCTGCCTGATTTCTACTATTGCCCAGGGTGAAAGAACGCCTTTTTAGAAAAACTTTGAGGCTCTGCTAAGATAGATCTGAGTGCAAAGAGAAAGATTACTTCATCTGCAATAAAGGCAGACCACTCACACTGTTGCTGCTGTAGGAGAGGCAGACTTGCAGAGCACCTATACACACCAAAAGCATTCAACGCTGCATGTTGCAACACCTTCTTTCCACCAAAGCACCCCTACGGCTGGCCTGATTAACCTGCCCTAGAGAGGCAGGGATTGCCTGCACCTGTGTCCTCCTCTGCACACTGGTGGAATCTCTTTGTTAATATCAAGCCGTAGACTCACGTGGCCACTGCTTGAACAAATCCAGCAGAGTAAGTGAAGCACTAACACGGTTCAACCGCATGACCTGGTTCAGCTAAGTATTTAAGACCGTACCGCACTGCAAAAACCCGCCATTCACATGACGCCTGGCCTGCTGATATTCACCATGATGGGACACAAGGTGGAGCCATCGGAAACAAAGCCTCGCTGTCTACAGACTGGCGTTTACTTCGGCAGACTGACTGCAGCGGCACTGAAGAGTGGCCCAAAAATTGCTGCGAGGTCTACAGTTATGGGGGGTTTCCCCTCCCATACGATGTGTTAAGTTACACAACCAGTTATCAATTAAATGAGGATAATTTCATCCCCGTCCTTTGAGGAGGGGGGGCTCCAATGTCTCACCTGATTACTGTGGGTGTGATTTCAGCACAGAAGAACACGCTGAGGCTTCCAACGGCATGCGAAGAAAACATACCCACAATGGAAAACGCAGTAGAGAATTTGTCTTTGACGCTGTCACTCATACCTGTCAAGACAAGTGCGTTCATAAAAAGGGAGAAAAAGGCCAAACTTCCAAGGAAGAAAACAAGAAAACAGGTTTATGTTACTCATTCTCCCTAGACAAGAATTTGAGTCATTTTTGTCATACTAATTTAAAACTGGTATTTATAAAATCCATTCCCCAGGCACCCGAGACACAAACATACATGAAAAAAATCATGACATGCCAAAAATGGCAGCGATCTCTGAATTATTTATGCCCAGCCACCACAAAAAGGTAAAATGCAGGAAAAAACACATCTTTGGGCAGTCTTTTAGGCACCAGCCACTTCCCTCCCACGTTTGACAGACAAGCGGAGGCAGGCAGCGTTCATCAAGCTGCCAAACATCTGGTACAGCTCGGTGGCTTAGGCACTGGAGAGGCTCACAGGACAAGAGGGGAAAGAAATAAAAGTGCTCCCATCTCCGTACTAAGCCCCCGCACATGATCAGTCTGCAAATTCTGCTGCAACCCCCCGCTTGATGGCCTTCGCCTGACACCTCTGCACGAGAGAAGCCGATGCCAAGGACAGTGAAGCACTCCCCTAAGTCACCGTGTCCAGCAAGGCTGTTTGCTCAATCATTTCATGGCTGGATGGCAGCAAGGTTTCTGGGAGCAAACAGTGTCTGTCAAGCACAGGGAGAAACCCCAGTAAATCTAAACAAAGCTAAAAGAAACTGTCTCTTGGCCACGATGACAATACATCCCTCACTTGATCCCTGCAGGGTCCCAAGCAGGTGCACTTTCTGGGTTGAATCCAATGAAAAGTAACACCTGCTTTTGTTCTTGCTGAATATTATCAGCTCTCAGGAGAGCAAAAGGTATTTGGGAGATCTTAGGTTACAACTTCCAAAATGTGCTACAGCCTGCACAAGGCTAAGCCCTTTCTCCAATGCACCCCACGTCTGGGGGAGAGAGCAAATACTGCCAGCAGATGTGGACGTGAGCGTGACACCTTGCAAGCTATGGGTCTCTGAGGCTCCCTTGGCAACCCTTGCATAACGGGTGAGGCTGCACCGCTGACCCCGCAGGGAGTCGTGACTGCTCAGCAGAACAGACCTTGGAAAAGCTGGGCAAGGACAGGTCCGTTAAATCAAATACAGAAGGGTAAATTTTGTTCCCCTGTAGCCTGTCACTGCATTGCTATTACAGTATTTCAGGCTGGGATAAGGTGCCCAGAGAAGTATTTTCTAAGGTGCCTAAGTCCCCTTATCAAAAGGGACTTTGGCATCTCAGATCTTTCTGGAAAAGACCGAACTGGGAATGTTGCTTCTGAGAAGCAGACTTTTTCAGAAAACCTTGCCCCATATCTAAAAATAAACCCTGGGGGACCTCTGCACCCTATCTTGACATGCAGAGGCAGGTCAGACAACATGGAGGGGATGCTACACCGAGAGATATAAACAAACAGGCCTGCCTACAAGTGGGGTCCCAATGCACTGTGTACAAGTGGGCTTTCCCCGTGCACCCCTCTGCAGTGGCAGCTCCACCCTGGGTGCTTTGGCCCCAGCCTTTCGGATCTACCTGCTCCCGGGGGAATGCTTCGTGCATGATGCAGGCTTGTCTGTAAACCATACCTGAGTCTGGAAGTTGACTGTATTTTCCAATCACTGGATCCAAGACCACAGAAGTTAGAGTAAGATAAAAATATGGGAGAAAGGGAGAGAAAACAAGAACATACTGTTGTTACATATTTGTTTATCCAAAGGAAAAGAAAAAAAAAAAGGTAAATCCCACATGCTACCCTAGCCCCCCATACACTTCTCCTTTGCCATGCCATGACTGGCATATCTTCCCGTGGCCACCAGATAGGACATGCTGTTTCCAGGCCCCTTTCAGCTGGGGGACAGCATGCTAATGAGACAGCGATAACAAACGCAGCAGTAAAGCATTTTTAAGAGTCCCAGAATTACCACTGGGATTAACACAAAGGCCTCTTTGTCGTTACTGAAGGGGGAGAAGAGAAACTGCCCTCATGCTGCAGCCCTGAGGGAACAGCCAAC